>NC_136017.1:19935306-19985306 GCF_048128805.1 Centroberyx gerrardi | reverse complement strand
CAAACCTGACCCACTCTGCAGAACACACACCCAGAAAGCCCAGTCCCATGAGACAAACGTGAGGATGAGAAAGAGCCGAAGATATATTTCCCCTTTTACGTGGGAAACCTCAGTGTTGGCCGATTTGGAAGAGGAACTACACAGCAACAGAAACATATCAACTCTCCAGAAGACGGGGGGGACGCTGTTGAAGCACTGAATAGAAACACTTAATGACTTTAAAGGGAATGACCAAGCCACAATAAATCTCCTTTTTGTGGGATCTGCCGTCTCCTCTCCCTAATTCCAGTGCCTCATATCGAACACTGAATGTTCCTAGGCTCCAGCCCTCTCCAATTAGGTCACACCTAAATTTGGAACATCACCTACACTATTCACCTCTGAATATATTAATTAGCACTCATTTACAGGTTGACAACATTGTGGGGGAAGCCCCATTCACATGATGAGTCACAAACTCCTCCCACCTTTGATAGGCCACAATCAAGCTAATGGGCCTATGGCATCATCATGGAGGATAAATACTGCAGGTAAACTCCACTGCATCAGTGTGTTTTCAATTCTGATCACACACACCACCTCTTTGCCATTTTGGAAGAGAATTTCATCGAACCTGTAGACTTCTGAAGAAAACTCTTTTTTGAAGTTTCTTGCTTTTTTAAAAGGATTTTTTTCGCCTGCTATTTCTATTTCTATTCTTTTTTGGTTTATTTTCTTGCTTTCTCTCTTCCCAAGAGCTTTGTTTTTTTTTTCTTCTTTTTGTGAAAAAGACTTTTCTGAGGACAATGGCAGGACAGGCTGCAAAGTAAGTACCAATTTGTTTTCACTAGTTGAATTGTATTTTGCTTGAAACATGCAAATGTGGCTGCCAGTGCAGTAAGTGATATTCACTTGAAAAGATGTCTTAAAATAAGTCAGGGGTGGTTTCACTGACTGTCTACTTTCTCTCTTTCTCTCTCACAGCTCGGATCGCCGCATCATCCACTGCCTGCTGTGCGAGAAACCCCAGGAAGTACTGTCTGCCCACCTGGCCAGGGTCTGCATGAAGCGCAACACAGTTGTGGAGAGGCAGGCAGAGCTGCAGAGGGCCAAGAAGTCGATGAAGGATTGGACCCGCCAAGGCAGAACCTGGGACTACGCCGAGATGTGCAGGCGGTACCCCCACAGGCCTTCCAGACTGGCTCTTCTTGAAGATCTTCGTAGAAGAAACTTCTTCGTCCTCAATGCCCCCATGGACGCAGACATTGAACCCAGCGACGAGCAACCATCAACTTCAGCTGCTGCCGAGCAAGCCCCCATCCCGGCCAGTGGCAGCACAGAAGAAGACCGTAGAGGCGCTGAAGAGACCCCCGGCACTGATTCCAGTGAGGATGCTGGTCCAAGTGACCCAACATGGCAAAAGTAAGTTCATCACCTCACTCAACACACACAAGTTCAATCAATGATCTTTGGCTGTGAACATCTGTAAGTTCCTTTGAGCTAATTTTCTCTGTATTTTCTCAGGGACACGGCCCAGTACCAGACAACCTTGAGGGTCAAAATGCAGCAGATGGGACTTTATGAAAAGTTCCCACGTGAAGCTGCAATTTTGACGGGGTTCAAGCAGTACCTGACTACCTCTCTGCTAGTCCCAAACTGCCAACAGGAGGTAAGATCTAACCACATTTTATTTATTTATTTAACCTTTATTTAACCAGGCAAGTCATTAAGAACAAATTCTTATTTACATCTTACACTATAGTATTCTGCTCTCTGTGTTGCTCTTTGCAGCCTGTAGACTTATTAGCATCTCTATAGTGTGACAACAGGCTCATTGACACGCGCACACACCCCCATACACACACAGACTGCAGCTCTGTAGCAATTCACACTTCTTCTCTTCCTCTTTCATCACAGGTAGACAATGTCTCCAGGATGCTCAGGTACATCCAGCCGAGCGGGAATGAGGTGAGCATGGACTTTCTCCTGAAGAGCACGGAAACCCAAGACTTCCTTAACAGACTGAGAGTAGTGCAGATGAGTCCATCCACCATCATCAACTACATAAAGAACATGATCCGGTGTGTCCAGTATCTCAAGACACGCCTGGATTTGGCTGCAGCGGACCCGGACTTCCACAGGAAGTGTCAGGCATACATTGAGCTGCTCAACACCTTGAGGAAGCCAGTGGCAAAGGCCCTCAGCAAAGCCACATGCCAAAAAAGGTGAGTTGTTAATCTCCCTGCTCTACCTTTCCTTTAATGACTTCTCTCATGTGGATAGTACTTGGAAGGCTGCCAGGATTATGTGATACAGAAAAATCTCTAGCTCTCCTCCTCATTGGTGTTTTGTTTTATCTTATCATTCTAGGTACGACCGCTTCATTCATGGCCAGGTGACTCTCCATGACTGCCAGAGAGTCCTCCGCGAGTCAAACAAGGACATGCTGGGCATCTACGGGAGGCTCCTGCAGCACCAGCATGTGGAAGAAGAGGAGAAGACGCTGTTCCGCTACCACTGCGAAGCCATCCTGATCCTAAAACATTTCCAGAGACCCGGAGCAGTGGAGGGATTGACAGTAAGTACTTTTCCCCCTCAGTGTTTCCTCAGTTGGTACAAAGTATTGCATGTAGTCAGTAGAAAATATTGCATGTCCAGATTCAAATAGAACAGGGTTACTTTGTTCATGTCATTAATTCCCACGGTGTCCTTCATTGTTTTCCAGACGTCAGAGTGGCTCGACCAGAAGCGCGTTGATGGACGAGTCTGTGTGGGGGTCAGCCAACATAAAACGGCCACAATGCAGATTGCGACATTTGCCCTCACCGAGGAGGAGGCTGCAGTAAGTTCTCTAACAGGCTGAAAAAACTCACCATGAATAACTGTAACACCAGAATCAGAATCAGTTCCTGCTTTGCCTCGCTGGTCCATTTCTTCACTGTTTTGACCAAAGGCTCCATCAATAATTTCTCAAGTATTAACTTCATTCATATCTTATCTCCACAGATGCTGGACGAATACTACCATGGCATCCGCCAAGGATGTATGCAGGACGGTGTGGATGATGAGGGCAAATTTTTCCTGTCCAAATCCGGCGGACCAATTTCCAGCGCCACCAACGACCTCAGACGTCTGCATGAACAGTAAGTATTAGCAGAATCCCATGTACTAACATGTATATATTAATATGTACTGCACAGAGAAGGTAGACAAGGATTAAATTGGTAGACTGGTTTTGTACTCTTTCTATAATATTATTCAAATAATATTATAAAAACAGGAGAAAAATTGAAACATGAACATGCTGAGACCTCGTAAAATGCAGCACATGTGCTCGATGGAGGAGGCTGTTTTCCCAGTCTCAACGATGTGAGCCGAAGGTTAGGGTTAGGGCTATTTTCTGTAAAAAAAAAAAAAGAACTGAAAGAATTCAGGGTTGAGAGTGGGATTGTAATCTGAGATTTCTTCTTCATTGCAGCTACAAATTACCAAACATCACCAGCCAAGAAATCAGAAAAGTTGCAGAGACAGCGGTGAGTGCAAACTTTTCAGAGGAGCAGAAAAGTGCAGCGGCACACTACATGGCCCACTACAGGATGAGGACCCTGGAGGGTATCGTGGCCACCGCCAACCTGTTCAACAGTTTGGAAGGGTATGTGTCATCATCCAAAACACACAACCTTCAACTATTCTCTCTCTCACAGCTTCTTCCAAGGTCAGTCCAGCTGTTTGTCAGTGTTTAACCATGAAACCTTCTCCATTTTGCAGTTCTTCTACTGATGAGTCAGGGGATGAGAGGAGTGGTCGGGGACAGAAGAGAGGCAGAGACACCGCTGAACAGGATGGCAGGGACTTTGCCGCGTTCATCCAGCACTTCCCGGTGACAGCGACTGGCCAGCCTCCCACTAAGAAGCAGCGGACCGACGCTGGCTTTACGACAGACAGAGTGTTTTATGATCGGTGGAGGGCTGCGCAGTATGGCAAGCGGGAGGAATACCTCTTGTGTAAGTGTAAATACTTTATTATGCAATGATTCAATTAAATGATCAACAACATTTCTATAAACAAAAGTAACGTAGAATTCACAAGTGTGGACAAGAATTTAAATTTAAATTTTCTCTCTTTGACAGCCCAATGTACAAGACACCCCCCAACTGTCCAGAAGGTCACAAAGGTCATCAGGGATGAGGGGTGGACTGCCAACCATCCCCGTCCTGAGGACATTGTGGCAAAGTGGAAACCAGCCAAGAGGGTGCAGGTTGAGAGTGATCCACGCATCATTAGGAGGGTCACAAGGCAGAGGTGGACAGGCCTGGCCATCAAGGATTTCGGTGGCAACAAAGGGAAAGGTATGTAAAAATGTCTTGTGAGCAGGAGATCATTAATCCAGCAGTCAAACACTGAGATAATTGTAATCCTATAATGGACAAGCACATTTAATCCCTAAACACACTGTTTAGCACCCATTGCTGTAACATTTCCGCTCAAAGAAGCTTGTGTTTGTTTTCCTTTGCTCTCCTGTTTTCTCTGTAAATTCACATATTCACATACTAATGTCACCTTCTTTTGACCACAGGAGTTGTTGCCACCAAATCCTTTGCCAAGGGCTCCATCATCTGTGATTATCATGGCAAGGTAATCACAGCAGCAGAGGGCAGGAAGATGATGGAGTCCATGCAGGATGAGATGGGCTACCTTTTTTTCTTCAAGAGTCATGATGGTCGCGACCTCTGCATCGACGCCCAGACGTTTCCTTGCGAGTGTCACCCATCTGTCGAAACCCTTGGCAGAATGATGAACCATTCGCGGAAGAACAGCAGTGTCACGCCACGGTACTGCAAGATGAACTTGCCGGAAGGAGTGAGGGATGTCATCCTGTTCCAGGCCTCCAAAGACATTTCCATAAGCGAAGAGCTCCGGTTCGACTACGGAGTGAACAGGAAGTCTTTCCGAGGAGAAGGGCTGGAACTCGAGTGGCTGGATGACTGACCAACATAGCAGCAGGTAAAGTTTGAATGCAGGCCTATTAAGGGGTGTGTGTGTGTGTGTGTGTGTGTGCCAGAGTTGCCAGTGAGGGGCCCTGCAGGCCTCTCCTTTTCTTTCACTGCATCAATAAATTCATACAACTTCTCTTTATCTTTCATCACAGGTGGACAGTCTCCAGGATGCAGAATCAACTCAGCACAGAAGAGGACAGTGGCAGCGCTTTTGATGCAGAATTCTGACGAAGCTGAGAAAAATGTGAAAGGCCCAGACCAGGGATTTCCTCCTGCTCCTCCTCCCCCATCATCATTATCTGCACTCTGCACCATTGCACTATTGTCCTAGTGTTCTTTACATATGTATATATATACTGTTTTTTTTATTATATGTCTATATCTGCATATTTGTACATAGTAGTTAAATGCTTAGGTTTACCTCTGTTCATCTTGTTTTGTAAATAAAATCATCTTGCTTTAAAAGTAATCCTCGGGTATGGCGTCCTCTTTATATGTTGCTGGTCACAAGGTTGAGCCAAATGTTTTCTTTGCTGTGGCCGTAAGAGTTATTTTGATCTATATTATAACCCATGAAGGAAAGTTATAGATATCACTGGTGGTGTTTATTTGGTGTTTCTACTGTCAACATTACTACAATAAAAGAAAAGGTGGTGTACTACACTAAACTGAAGGTAAAGGAAAGAAGTTAGAATATTGTATGTTAAAGGAATATTTGTAGTCAGCATGGTAACAGTGAGTACCAGGGGCACGTCACAATTATATAGTATGCAGTATACAGTTGTATGACTTACACTGTGTAAATATTTGTGAATTATCTGATAACCCTCACACTTATTGTAAAAACAGCATCTCAGTACTCTTCTCAGTGGTGTGTGTCTCTCTTGGCACTGCTGTAGGAGCAAGGGAGCTTACAGCTCTCTGTGTGTCTCTCATATACATGCAAATTTCCCCCCATCCCCCATGGGCTGCACTAGGAGCTGTGCAGCAAGGGAGCTTACAGCTCTCTGTGTGTCTCTCATACGCATGCATACAGGAAAGAATTTATAAAGGAAAAAGGGTTAAAAGGCTCAACTTAATGAGCCCATCCAGTAACATCAGGTTTTCAGCACATCCAGGAGCTGAAATGAACCCTCGTTGCCTGGGGTGGATCTTACATGCACTTTCCAACCTTTTATTAATAACCCCTGACAAAATCCTCTGCAGCACCGGTCCTATGGTAATTGGTCTCTACTGAGAGGCGTCAAGTTGGGCCCTTGGATCATCAGACTTCGGAATAAGCGTGGTCCTGTTCTCTTAAGAACATCTGGAAACCTTCCAGACAGCAAGATGGTGTCGAACAGGTGGGACATCTTTTCACCTTTGGGGTCCCAGGTAGCGCCGAGCCTTCTTCTTGATTTTAGGCGTCTTTCTCCTGCGCACCATTGTGAGGCGCCTAGGCCTTTCAACTTTTGGAGGACACAGTCCCTTAACCAACTTAACAATGAACTTGTTGATAGACCTGATCTCTAAGTTCGAAGGAGACTGGGACCGAGGAGACTCCTCGGAGGCTCTTTGAAGACTTTCCAGCCTCGCCTCTCTGCCTCTTGTGCTAATATATCACACAGCTTGTTATGTCTCGCCATATGGTTTCGCTTGAGTTTCCTACAAGCACCCAAGATGTGTTTCATCGTTTCCACTGTTTTCCCACACAATCTACATTGCTTGTCGCACCTTTGACCACCTCTGCCTCTCAATTAAAACGCCCTAGTCCGGAAGGTGTTGGTATGCAATTGGAGTGCCAAAATATATTGGCTCTCACTGATATTGCAACCACTTGGGTTACGCAGCCAGTGGTTGCTGATGGGGTCCGCCCGGAAGTTGTTAATCCCCATGCCTTGGGCCTTTAGGCTGGCCCACTTGTCGAATGCCTCTCTTTTCCAATCAAAGCGCACCCTTTCCCCTGACAAAAGGGCTTCTGTCGACCCATCCTGACCTGCCAAGGAAGGGTCATTCACCGTCTCACCTGATGCCTTCCGCAACCTCCGAAGGTGATTCGCTGTGACGGTTTTTCTTGTTATCAGTTTGGTGCACTCATCTTTAGAGTGCACCAGAGACACAATCCTGTTTGCTTGTACTTTGGGAATGTGCCTCGCCAGTCTATCCAAACCCAGGCCTCCATCTCTGCACCTAGCATACAGCAATCCATCAGTCACTGACTGATGGAGGTGTAGCCATTGCCGGACCGCCACTCTGAGGATACGATCGCTCTGCTCCGACTTGGCCAGGCCCACTGAGCCATTATCCGCGAGATAGATGACTCTAGGCACTCCATAAGTCTGAAGCATCTCAACTTTCTGATTGGGTTTCAGGGGAGCCTCTGATAGCTTCACAACCAGCTTTGAGACCATCGATCCAATATCAGGCTTGATGATACCTTTCCAAGGATTCACCATCACCCCCAGGTATTTCTCAGCCTCTTGCACACCAATCATGTGCATGTCGAGACCGCCCAATTGCCATGGTGGGCGTGCATTCACCGAGTAGCTTGCCCGACATTTGTCAATGAAAAACCCGTGGCATTTCTTGACATTAAGGGTCAGGCCTGTCAGTGAGCAGAAAACCTCTAGAATACCCAGATTGCGAGCCATTCCTTCCCATGAAGAGCTCAGCAAGGCAATATCGTCAGCAAAGGCCATGGAGGAAATCTTAAAGTCATCAAAGACATCAATGATCAGAGCAGTACGCGCTTTGATCATGACCAGGTCAGGGACAAGAACCTGCCCATCGGCTCTCTTCAAGTGAGGCTCCTTGTGGACTATCCAGCCTCGCCTCTCAGCCTCTTGTGCGAGAATCTCACACAGCTTGTTATGCCTCGCCATACGATTCCGTTTAAGTTTCCTACAAACACCCAAAATGTGTTTCAGTGTTTCCACTGCTTTCCCACACAATCTGCACCGTTTGTCGTTCCTTTGGCCGCCTCGGCCCCTCGAGTCAAACGCTCTGGTCCGGAAGGTGTTAGTACGCATCTGGAGTGCCAAGATGAATTGGCTCTCACTGAGATAACAACCGCCTGGGTTACGCAGCCAGTGGTTGCTGATCGGGTCTGCTCGGAAATTGCCGATCCCCGTTCCCTGAGCTTTCAGATCGGCCCACCTGTCAAATGCTTCTTTCCTCCAGTCGAAGCAAACCTTTTCTCCTGACAACAGGGTTCCTGTCGACCCCTCCTGACTCACTGAGGAGGGGTCTTCAACCGTCTCACCAGACGCCTCTCTCAACCTCCGAAGGTGACTCGTCGTGACAGTTTTCCTTGTCATTAATTTGGTGCACTCATCCCTGGAGTGCACCAGAGACACAATTCTGTTCGCCTGAACACTCGGAATATGTCTCGCCAGTTTGTTCAAACCAAGTCCTCCATCTTTGCATCTGGCATACAACAAGCCATTAGTCACTGACTGATGGAGGTGTAGCCACTGCCGGACCGCCACTCTGAGGACACGGTCACTCTGCTCCAACTTGGCCAGTCCCACTGAGCCATTATCAGCCAGATAAATGACTCTGGGCACCCCATAAGTTCTCTTAAGGATTCCTGGCAGCTTACCGGACAACATCATCGCCGTAAACAGATTCGCCAACTCAATACACTTCGGGTCCCATCGAAGGAGGACCGCCTTCGAGATACCGTCGAGACCAGTCCCCGTACTGGCTTTCATATTCCTGAGTATTCTCCGCACTTCCCAGGGAGAGACTGGGCTCTCAAAGACTGAATTATCGGCTTTCGTTGATGTTCGAAATTGGCCTAGACCAACATAAGCATCAGCACCCTCCCACTTTTCCTTGAATGCATTTTCTACCACCGCTGGTGCGATAGGGCATCCACTATGATCGGTACCGTCGAAGATCAACTTAGCCAAGCTGCTACGGTTGACCTCATATAACATCTGGAGGCGCCTGAAACCGCGTTTTCCAGGCCCTTTCTTGGTCACAGCAGACCGTCTGTGACCCCCCACAACCTTAACCACTGTCGGTCGGGGGCTCAATAGCTTAGTCAATTTCTTGACAAAGCGCCTAATCTCTCCCACCGGAGATGTAGGAGAGAAGACCCCACGCTCAGTGCCGTCGTCCGGGGCATCAGCAAGGCTCTCACGGATCTTGGCCCTCACCTCGTCTGGAGGGTTGTCCCACTCGATGGGCAGTTTCAGTGCTTGCAACACTCCATCCCAATCAGCAACCGCCGTTGGGGGGGGCGACGATCCCTTGCTCAATCGCCGTAGCTGTTTGCACTTGTTTCTGATCTGGGCCAATGTATACTTGGGAAGCTTAGTCGCTGCAGAGGCATAGAAGCCAGTGGTCCCACCAGTTGACTCCATCAGGGATCTGAGAAGCACAACATCTGGTTGGGACCACATACCTTTCCTTGGCCTCCTATCCCCTTCATTCGGCCGACCCAAATGCTCCGGGAGATGTCCAGCGTGCTTCACCCTAACGTGGTAGGACAGCCCACGTTTGGTGGTGAAGACTTTGGAGCAGACTGTGCATCGCTCATCACCAACCGAGGTCTGACTTTGCCTTCTCGCCCCACACTTGGGGACGTGACAGGCCATGGCTCTCAAACCTGATCCAGTCTTGTTGCATAAGGAGCATATGAACAAGACCGACCTAAGCCTATGCTTCGACTTAAGGTGGGACGATGATGTCGAAGCTGACGCCATAACCGACCTGCAGAGGGGACAAGGCTGTGTTCGGAAGGGAAGCCTAATACCCACTTTGACTGAATCATCAGCCTGGTACCGAGGCTGCTCCTTCCTCACATCAGGAAGAGCATGTTTCCGAAACCCCATAAACAGGACCTGTTTAGCTTTGGGCGAATCGTGAAAAAGCCTTTTCCGAAGGGGTATATAGCCACCTCCACGTGCCAATGGAGAGGCAACCGGACTCCCCAGTCCATCACTCTCGGCCTTCTTGAAGCGCTGTGTTACCACATTCAACCATCTGTTGGTCCTCCTAACCGGCCCAGACATTCCTGTCGGCGGCCGATCAGAGGACCAACAACCCGACCTTCGAAGGATAACACGGTTGCACTTACCAGGGGACGTACGCCTACTAGGAGTAGAGGCTCGGGCAGGCAACATCCCAAGGCTTGTAACAACTGGCGACGCCATTCCGACCAACTGGATGGGGCAGTGGGTCTTACACCCTAACCTACCCGGCAGTATCTTGCACTTAATGATAAATGGGGGGTAGTGAGTCTAACACTCTAGCCTACCCAGTGTTCTTTCTGCAACGCGCCAATAGTAGGGGTTGTGGACCACGCACCCAAATCAATCAGGCCACTCCCACGCATCGGATTGGAGCACTCCCGCTGGCGAAGGAACCGACAACTCGAGCAGCAGCCAGCTGAGGCCCTTCAAGGCGGAAGAAATCCCCATCCGATACCATAGAAGCGCCTCCCGCAACAACCAAGTGCACCAGGGGCTAAGTCACACGGCTGCTTTCTTTCCATTCCAACACCTCCGGCAGCTATGCTCATTCCAATTACAGGGCCTCGAAAGAGTCCTGTATTGTTATTTTTCGTCACTACCTCCCCGAGTCGGGAGTGGGTAATTTGCGCGCCTGCTGCCTTCCTTGGATGTGGTAGCCGTTTCTCAGGCTCCCTCTCCGGAATCGAACCCTGATTCCCCGTTACCCGTGGTCACCATGGTAGGCACAGAAAGTACCATCGAAAGTTGATAGGGCAGACATTCGAATGAGACGTCGAGCAGATGAATGAGTTGGCTTCTGTTAAGCAGCCAGGTTGTGCTGGCATTGAATGCCTGAGCTTGTTGGAAAGAAGAGAATGTAATCTATCTACACTGTGATGTGCAACTATCACAACTGTTCAACTATCTAAGCCTTAATTTGATGTACAGAGAAAAAAAGCCTCCATGGGAAAAACTATCACAGGAGTGGTTTCGAAATGTTGAGAGTCTGGTAGCAAACAACCTATGTGCTGAATGCAGGAGAAATTACCCGGATTTTCAACAATGTCACCATATAGTCTAAAGCAATATCAGAACAGCTGCTCAAATTCAGCACAAACTTTTACTCAGTTTCACACAAAGATTGAAATCTACACATTGTGAAACATAATTTACACTCCTCTTACCTTTTGAATCTGTTTTTAGATAGCCTCATTAAGATAGCAATATTGGAAGTCAAGTGGAGACTTAGCACTCATCACCTAAACTATTCACCTCTGAATATATTAATTAGCACTCATCTACAGGTTGACAACATTGTGGGGGAAGCCCCATTCACACTTGACCCTGCCTTGTTTTCATAAAAGATGTTAGAACAGCCTCCATGTGAAAAACAATCACAGGAGTGGTTTCGAAATGTTGAGAGTCTGGTAGCAAACAACCTATGTGCTGAATGCAGGAGAAATTACCCGGATTTTCAACAATGTCACCATATAGTCTAAAGCAATATCAGAACAGCTGCTCAAATTCAACACAAACTTTTACTCAGTTTCACACAAAGATTGAAATCTACACATTGTGAAACATAATTTACTCTCCTTTTACCTTTGGAGTCTGTTTTTAGATAGCCTCATGATGTGAGCAGATGAATGAGTTAGCTTCTGTTAACCAGCCAGGTTGTGCTGGCATTGAATGCCTGAGCTTGTTGGAAAGAAGAGAATGTAATCTATCTACACTGTGATGTGCAACTGTCACAACTGTTCAACTATCTAAGCCTTAATTTGATGTACAGAGAAAAAAAGCCTCCATGGGAAAAACTATCACAGGAGTGGTTTCGAAATGTTGAGAGTCTGTTAGCAAACAACCTATCAAACGCCTTGGCAAAGTCGATGAACACTACTGCCAATGGCTTCCTCTCCCATTTGCTCAGTTTCATGAGTCCATCCAGCAACATAAGGTTTTCGGCACAACCGGGGGCAGAGATAAATCCTTTCTGTCGGGGGTGAATCTCGCAGGCATCCATCAGCCTCTTATTCAAGACCCCAGAGAATAATCTCAATATGATGGACCCTATCGTGATAGGGCGCCATCGGGATATATTAGACAGAAGGCTCGGATCAACTGTCTTCGGTATCAGAGTTGTTCTGTTTTTCTTGAGGACTTTTGGCAACTTTCCAGACAACATAATCGCCGTAAACAGATTCGGCAACTCTAGACATTTCGGGTCCCATCGAAGGAGGGCTACCTTCGAGATACCATCTAGACCAGGCGCCGTGCCGGCCTTCATGCCTCTGAGTACCCTACGCACCTCCCAGGGGGAGACCGGTGTCTCAAAGACTGAGTTATCAGCCTTAGTTGATGTTCGGAATTGACCCAGGCCCGCGCAGGCATCAACATTTTCCCATTTCTCCTTGAATGCCTTTTCCTGCTGGAAAGCTGGAATTACCACCAGACTTGCCCTCCAATGGATCCTCGTTAAAGGATTTAAAGTGTACTCATTCCAATTACAGGGCATAAGAATTTGTTCTTAATGACTTGCCTGGTTAAATAAAGGTTAAACCTCCTGTTGGCAGTTTGGGACTAGCAGAGAGGTAGTCAGGTACTGCTTGAAACCCGTCAAAATTGCAGCTTCACGTGGGAACTTTTCATAAAGTCCCATCTGCTGCATTTTGACCCTCAGTGATGTCTGGTACTGGGCCGTGTCCCTGAGAAAATACAGAGAAAATTAGCTCAAAGGAACTTACAGATGTTCACAGCCAAAGATCATTGATTGAACTTGTGTGTGTTGAGTGAGGTGATGAACTTACTTTTGCCATGTTGGGTCACTTGGACCAGCATCCTCACTGGAATCAGAGCCGGGGGTCTCTTCAGAGCCTCTACGGTCCTCTTCTGTGCTGCCACTGGCCGGGATGGGGGCTTGCTCGGCAGCAGCTGAAGTTGATGGTTGCTCGTCGCTGGGTTCAATGTCTGCGTCCATGGGGGCATTGAGGACGAAGAAGTTTCTTCTACGAAGATCTTCAAGAAGAGCCAGTCTGGAAGGCCTGTGGGGGTACCGCCTGCACATCTCGGCGTAGTCCCAGGTTCTGCCTTGGCGGGTCCAAGCCTTCATCGACTCCTTGGCCCTCTGCAGCTCTGCCTGCCTCTCCACAGCTGTGTTGCGTTTCATGCAGACCCTGGCCAGGTGGGCAGACAGTACTTCCTGAGGTTTCTCGCACAGCAGGCAGTGGATGATGCGGCGATCCTTCTCGCTGTGAGAGAGAAAGAGAGACAGTAGACAGTGTTTATATATATCTATATATATATATATATAGATATATATCAATCTTTGGGGCAGCCAGGAGCAAGAGGAATTCGTAATGACTGGCAATAGGTATTCCAGTCAGGAGCGGGGGTCACCATAGCCGTGACTCTGTTGGCCATCTTCCGCAGCTTTTTGCACTTCTTTTTGATTTGCACAGGCTGGTGATTAGGGAACATCTTTTGGGCAATATCATAGAAGCCCCTAACACCGCCTTTGGACTTCATCAGTTCTTGCAGGCGTTGAACTTCTACCAGCGTCCAGTTGCCTGTGCTATCAATATCATTTTTATTGTCACTTTTGACCCCCGCTCTTGCAGCAAAAAGCTGAAAGTGTTTCTTCCTCATATGGATCGTGAGACCGCCCCTTGCAGAAAAGGCTTTAGTGCAATAGTCGCACTTGTGGGTTCCCAATCCCGATTCTGCATCCTGGAGACTGTCCACCTGTGATGAAAGATAAAGAGAAGTTGTATGAATTTATTGATGCAGTGAAAGAAAAGGAGAGGCCTGCAGGGCCCCTCACTGGCAACTCTGGCACGCACACACACACACACACACACACACACACACACACACACACACACACACACACACACACACATCTTAATGGGCCTGCATTCAAACTTTACCTGCTGCTATGTTGGTCAGTCATCCAGCCACTCGAGTTCCAGCCCTTCTCCTCGGAAAGACTTCCTGTTCACTCCGTAGTTGAACCGGACCTCTTCGCTGATGGAAATGTCTTTGGAGGCCTGGAACAGGATGACATCCCTCACTCCTTCCGGGAAGTTCATCTTGCAGTAGCGTGGCGTGACATTGCTGTTCTTCCGCGAATGGTTGATCATTCTGCCAAGGGTTTCTTCAGATGGGTGACACTCGCAAGGAAACGTCTGGGCGTCGATGCAAAGGTCGCGACCATCATGAGTCTTGAAAAAAAAAAGGTAGCCCATCTCATCCTGCATGGACTCCATCATCTTCCTGCCCTCTGCTGCTGTGATTACCTTGCCATGATAATCACAGATGATGGAGCCCTTGGCAAAGGATTTGGTGGCAACAACTCCTGTGGTCAAAAGAAGGTGACATTAGTGTGTGAATATGTGAATTTACAGAGAAAACAGGAGAGCAAAGGAAAACAAGTGAACAATTCATGTACTAACATAATATACAAGTATGCTGGAAATGGCAAGAATACATTTGTTAAACCTAATAGCTTGCTTGTTGGATTAATGCTCTCCTGCTCACAAGACATTGTTACATACCTTTCCCTTTGTCGCCACCAAAATCCTTGATGGCCAGGCCTGTCCACCTCTGCCTTGTGACCCTCCTAATGATGCGTGGATCACTCTCAACCTGCACCCTCTTGGCTGGTTTCCACTTTGCCACAATGTCCTCAGGACGGGGATGGTTGGCAGTCCACCCCTCATCCCTGATGACCTTTGTGACCTTCTGGACAGTTGGGGGGTGTCTTGTACATTGGGCTGTCAAAGAGAGAAAATTGAAATTTAAATTCTTGTCCACACTTGTGAATTCTACGTTACTTTTGTTTATAGAAATGTTGTTAATCATTTAATTTAATCATTGCATAATAAAGTATTTACACTTACACAAGAGGTATTCCTCCCGCTTGCCATACTGCACAGCCCTCCACCTGTCATAAAACACTCTGTCAGTCGGAAACCCAGCGTCGGTCCGTTGCTTCTTAGTGGGCGGCTGGCCAGTCGCTGTCACCGGGAAGTGCTGGATAAACGCTGTAAAGTCCCTGCCGTCCTGTTCAGCGGTGTCTCTGCCTCTCTTTTCTCTCCGACCACTCCTCGCATCCCCTGACTCATCAGTAGAAGAACTGCAAGATGGAGAAGATTTCATGGTTAAACACTGACAAACAGCTGGACTGACCTTGGAAGCAGCTGTGAGAGAGAGAATAGTTGAAGGTTGTGTGTTTTGGATGATGACACATACCGTTTCAAACTGTTGAACAGGTTGGCGGTGGCCACGATACCCTCCAGGGTCCTCATCCTGTAGTGGGCCATGTAGTGTGCCGCTGCACTTTTCTGCTCCTCTGAAAAGTTTGCACTCACCGCTGTCTCTGCAACTTTTCTGATTTCTTGGCTGGTGATGTTTGGTAATTTGTAGCTGCAATGAAGAAGAAATCTCAGATTACAATCCCACTCTCAACCCTGAATTCTTTCAGTTCTTTTTTTTTTTTTTACAGAAAATAGCCCTAACCCTAACCTTCTGCTCACATCGTTGAGACTGGGAAAACAGCCTCCTCCATCCAGCACATGTGCTGCATTTTACGAGGTCTCAGCATGTTCATGTTTCAATTTTTCTCCTGTTTTTATAATATTATTTGAATAATATTATAGAAAGAGTACAAAACCAGTCTACCAATTGAATCCTTGTCTACCTTCTCTGTACAGTACATATTAATATATACATGTTAGTACATGGGATTCTGCTAATACTTACTGTTCATGCAGACGTCTGAGGTCGTTGGTGGCGCTGGAAATTGGTCCGCCGGATTTGGACAGGAAAAATTTGCCCTCATCATCCACACCGTCCTGCATACATCCTTGGCGGATGCCATGGTAGTATTCGTCCAGCATCTGTGGAGATAAGATATGAATGAAGTTAATACTTGAGAAATTATTGATGGAGCCTTTGGTCAAAACAGTGAAGAAATGGACCAGCGAGGCAAAGCAGGAACTGATTCTGATTCTGGTGTTACAGTTATTCATGGTGAGTTTTTTCAGCCTGTTAGAGAACTTACTGCAGCCTCCTCCTCGGTGAGGGCAAATGTCGCAATCTGCATTGTGGCCGTTTTATGTTGGCTGACCCCCACACAGACTCGTCCATCAACGCGCTTCTGGTCGAGCCACTCTGACGTCTGGAAAACAATGAAGGACACCATGGGAATTAATGACATGAACAAAGTAACCCTGTTCTATTTGAATCTGGACATGCAATATTTTCTGCTGACTACATGCAATACTTTGTACCAACTGAGGAAACACTGAGGGGGAAAAGTACTTACTGTCAATCCCTCCACTGCTCCGGGTCTCTGGAAATGTTTTAGGATCAGGATGGCTTCGCAGTGGTAGCGGAACAGCGTCTTCTCCTCTTCTTCCACATGCTGGTGCTGCAGGAGCCTCCCGTAGATGCCCAGCATGTCCTTGTTTGACTCGCGGAGGACTCTCTGGCAGTCATGGAGAGTCACCTGGCCATGAATGAAGCGGTCGTTCCTAGAATGATAAGATAAAACAAAACACCAATGAGGAGGAGAGCTAGAGATTTTTCTGTATCACATAATCCTGGCAGCCTTCCAAGTACTATCCACATGAGAGAAGTCATTAAAGGAAAGGTAGAGCAGGGAGATTAACAACTCACCTTTTTTGGCATGTGGCTTTGCTGAGGGCCTTTGCCACTGGCTTCCTCAAGGTGTTGAGCAGCTCAATGTATGCCTGACACTTCCTGTGGAAGTCCGGGTCCGCTGCAGCCAAATCCAGGCGTGTCTTGAGATACTGGACACACCGGATCATGTTCTGTATGTAGTTGATGATGGTGGATGGACTCATCTGCACTACTCTCAGTCTGTTAAGGAAGTCTTGGGTTTCCGTGCTCTTCAGGAGAAAGTCCATGCTCACCTCATTCCCGCTCGGCTGGATGTACCTGAGCATCCTGGAGACATTGTCTACCTGTGATGAAAGAGGAAGAGAAGAAGTGTGAATTGCTACAGAGCTGCAGTCTGTGTGTGTATGGGGGTGTGTGCGTGTGTCAATGAGCCTGTTGTCACACTATAGAGATGCTAATAAGTCTACAGGCTGCAAAGAGCAACACAGAGAGCAGAATACTATAGTGTAAGATGTAAATAAGAATTTGTTCTTAATGACTTGCCTGGTTAAATAAAGGTTAAATAAATAAATAAAATGTGGTTAGATCTTACCTCCTGTTGGCAGTTTGGGACTAGCAGAGAGGTAGTCAGGTACTGCTTGAACCCCGTCAAAATTGTAGCTTCACGTGGGAACTTTTCATAAAGTCCCATCTGCTGCATTTTGACCCTCAGGGTTGTCTGGTACTGGGCCGTGTCCCTGAGAAAATACAGAGAAAATTAGCTCAAAGGAACTTACAGATGTTCACAGCCAAAGATCATTGATTGAACTTGTGTGTGTTGAGTGAGGTGATGAACTTACTTTTGCCATGTTGGGTCACTTGGACCAGCATCCTCACTGGAATCAGTGCCGGGGGTCTCTTCAGCGCCTCTACGGTCTTCTTCTGTGCTGCCACTGGCCGGGATGGGGGCTTGCTCGGCAGCAGCTGAAGTTGATGGTTGCTCGTCGCTGGGTTCAATGTCTGCGTCCATGGGGGCATTGAGGACGAAGAAGTTTCTTCTACGAAGATCCTCAAGAAGAGCCAGTCTGGAAGGCCTGTGGGGGTACCGCCTGCACATCTCGGCGTAGTCCCAGGTTCTGCCTTGGCGGGTCCAATCCTTCATCGACTTCTTGGCCCTCTGCAGCTCTGCCTGCCTCTCCACAACTGTGTTGCGCTTCATGCAGACCCTGGCCAGGTGGGCAGACAGTACTTCCTGGGGTTTCTCGCACAGCAGGCAGTGGATGATGCGGCGATCCGAGCTGTGAGAGAGAAAGAGAGAAAGTAGACAGTCAGTGAAACCACCCCTGACTTATTTTAAGAAATCTTTTCAAGTGAATATCACTTACTGCACTGGCAGCCACATTTGCATGTTTCAAGCAAAATACAATTCAACTAGTGAAAACAAATTGGTACTTACTTTGCAGCCTGTCCTGCCATTGTCCTCAGAAAAGTCTTTTTCACAAAAAGAAGAAAAAAAAAAACAAAGCTCTTGGGAAGAGAGAAAGCAAGAAAATAAACCAAAAAAGAATAGAAATAGAAATAGCAGGCGAAAAAAATCCTTTTAAAAAAGCAAGAAACTTCAAAAAAGAGTTTTCTTCAGAAGTCTACAGGTTCGATGAAATTCTCTTCCAAAATGGCAAAGAGGTGGTGTGTGTGATCAGAATTGAAAACACACTGATGCAGTGGAGTTTACCTGCAGTATTTATCCTCCATGATGATGCCATAGGCCCATTAGCTTGATTGTGGCCTATCAAAGGTGGGAGGAGTTTGTGACTCATCATGTGAATGGGGCTTCCCCCACAATGTTGTCAACCTGTAAATGAGTGCTAATTAATATATTCAGAGGTGAATAGTGTAGGTGATGTTCCAAATTTAGGTGTGACCTAATTGGAGAGGGCTGGAGCCTAGGAACATTCAGTGTTCGATATGAGGCACTGGAATTAGGGAGAGGAGACGGCAGATCCCACAAAAAGGAGATTTATTGTGGCTTGGTCATTCCCTTTAAAGTCATTAAGTGTTTCTATTCAGTGCTTCAACAGCGTCCCCCCCGTCTTCAGGAGAGTTGATATGTTTCTGTTGCTGTGTAGTTCCTCTTCCAAATCGGCCAACACTGAGGTTTCCCACGTAAAAGGGGAAATACATCTTCGGCTCTTTCTCATCCTCACGTTTGTCTCTTGGGACTGGGCTTTCTGGGTGTGTGTTCTGCAGAGTGGGTCAGGTTTGGGCAACTAATTTCATCTGAGCTGGTGTGCGACTGTTCTAACATCTTTTATGAAAACAAGGCAGGGTCAAGTGTGAATGGGGCTTCCCCCACAATTTTGTCAACCTATCACATTGTTGAAAATCCGGGTAATTTCTCCTGCATTCAGCACATAGGTTGTTTGCTCCCAGAGTCTCAACATTTTGAAACCACTCCTGTGATTGTTTTTCACATGGAGGCTGTTCTAACATCTTTTATGACAACAAGGCAGGGTCAAGTGTGAATGGGGCTTCCCCCACAATGTTGTCAACCTGTAAATGAGTGCTAATTAATATATTCAGAGGTGAATAGTGTAGGTGATGAGTGCTAAGTCTCCACTTGACTTCCAATATTGCTATCTTAATGAGGCTATCTAAAAACAGATTCCAAAGGTAAGAGGAGTGTAAAATATGCTTCATAATGTGTAGATTTCAATCTTTGTGTGAAACTGAGTACAAGTTTGTGTTGAATTTGAGCAGCTGTTCTGATATTGGTTTAGACTATTGTTGAATATTGGGGTAATTTCTCCTGCATTCAGCACTTAGGCTGTTTGCTCCCAGGGTCTCAACATTTTGAAACCACTCCTGTGATAGTTTTTCCCATGGAGGCTTTTTTTCTCTGTACATCAAATTAAGGCTTAGATAGTTGAACAGTTGTGATAGTTGCACATCACAGTGTAGATAGATTACATTCTCTTCTTTCCAACAAGCTCAGGCATTCAATGCCAGCACAACCTGGCTGGTTAACAGAAGCTAACTCATTCATCTGCTCACATCATGAGGCTATCTAAAAACAGACTCCAAAGGTAAAAGGATAGTAAATTATGTTTCACAATGTGTAGATTTCAATCTTTGTGTGAAACTGAGTAAAAGTTTGTGTTGAATTTGAGCAGCTGTTCTGATATTGCTTTAGACTATATGGTGACATTGTTGAAAATCCGGGTAATTTCTCCTGCATTCAGCACATAGGTTGTTTGCTCCCAGAGTCTCAACATTTTGAAACCACTCCTGTGATTGTTTTTCACATGGAGGCTGTTCTAACATCTTTTATGACAACAAGGCAGGGTCAAGTGTGAATGGGGCTTCCCCCACAATGTTGTCAACCTGTAAATGAGTGCTAATTAATATATTCAGAGGTGAATAGTGTAGGTGATGAGTGCTAAGTCTCCACTTGACTTCCAATATTGCTATCTTAATGAGGCTATCTAAAAACAGATTCCAAAGGTAAGAGGAGTGTAAAATATGCTTCATAATGTGTAGATTTCAATCTTTGTGTGAAACTGAGTACAAGTTTGTGTTGAATTTGAGCAGCTGTTCTGATATTGGTTTAGACTATTGTTGAATATTCGGGTAATTTCTCCTGCATTCAGCACTTAGGCTGTTTGCTCCCAGACTCTCAACATTTTGAAACCACTCCTGTGATAGTTTTTCCCATGGAGGCTTTTTTTCTCTGTACATCAAATTAAGGCTTAGATAGTTTAACAGTGGTGATAGTTGCACATCACAGTGTAGATAGATTACATTCTCTTCTTTCCAACAAGCTCAGGCATTCAATGCCAGCACAACCTGGCTGGTTAACAGAAGCTAACTCATTCATCTGCTCACATCATGAGGCTATCTAAAAACAGACTCCAAAGGTAAAAGGATAGTAAATTATGTTTCACAATGTGTAGATTTCAATCTTTGTGTGAAACTGAGTAAAAGTTTGTGTTGAATTTGAGCAGCTGTTCTGATATTGCTTTAGACTATATGGTGACATTGTTGAAAATCCGGGTAATTTCTCCTGCATTCAGCACATAGGTTGTTTGCTCCCAGAGTCTCAACATTTTGAAACCACTCCTGTGATTGTTTTTCACATGGAGGCTGTTCTAACATCTTTTATGACAACAAGGCAGGGTCAAGTGTGAATGGGGCTTCCCCCACAATGTTGTCAACCTGTAAATGAGTGCTAATTAATATATTCAGAGGTGAATAGTGTAGGTGATGAGTGCTAAGTCTCCACTTGACTTCCAATATTGCTATCTTAATGAGGCTATCTAAAAACAGATTCCAAAGGTAAGAGGAGTGTAAAATATGCTTCAGAATGTGTAGATTTCAATCTTTGTGTGAAACTGAGTACAAGTTTGTGTTGAATTTGAGCAGCTGTTCTGATATTGGTTTAGACTATTGTTGAATATTCGGGTAATTTCTCCTGCATTCAGCACTTAGGCTGTTTGCTCCCAGACTCTCAACATTTTGAAACCACTCCTGTGATAGTTTTTCCCATGGAGGCTTTTTTTCTCTGTACATCAAATTAAGGCTTAGATAGTTGAACAGTTGTGATAGTTGCACATCACAGTGTAGATAGATTACATTCTCTTCTTTCCAACAAGCTCAGGCATTCAATGCCAGCACAACCTGGCTGGTTAACAGAAGCTAACTCATTCATCTGCTCACATCATGAGGCTATCTAAAAACAGACTCCAAAGGTAAAAGGATAGTAAATTATGTTTCACAATGTGTAGATTTCAATCTTTGTGTGAAACTGAGTAAAAGTTTGTGTTGAATTTGAGCAGCTGTTCTGATATTGCTTTAGACTATATGGTGACATTGTTGAAAATCCGGGTAATTTCTCCTGCATTCAGCACATAGGTTGTTTGCTCCCAGAGTCTCAACATTTTGAAACCACTCCTGTGATTGTTTTTCACATGGAGGCTGTTCTAACATCTTTTATGACAACAAGGCAGGGTCAAGTGTGAATGGGGCTTCCCCCACAATGTTGTCAACCTGTAAATGAGTGCTAATTAATATATTCAGAGGTGAATAGTGTAGGTGATGAGTGCTAAGTCTCCACTTGACTTCCAATATTGCTATCTTAATGAGGCTATCTAAAAACAGATTCCAAAGGTAAGAGGAGTGTAAAATATGCTTCATAATGTGTAGATTTCAATCTTTGTGTGAAACTGAGTACAAGTTTGTGTTGAATTTGAGCAGCTGTTCTGATATTGCTTTAGACTATTGTTGAATATTCGGGTAATTTCTCCTGCATTCAGCACTTAGGCTGTTTGCTCCCAGGGTCTCAACATTTTGAAACCACTCCTGTGATAGTTTTTCCCATGGAGGCTTTTTTTCTCTGTACATCAAATTAAGGCTTAGATAGTTGAACAGTTGTGATAGTTGCACATCACAGTGTAGATAGATTACATTCTCTTCTTTCCAACAAGCTCAGGCATTCAATGCCAGCACAACCTGGCTGGTTAACAGAAGCTAACTCATTCATCTGCTCACATCATGAGGCTATCTAAAAACAGACTCCAAAGGTAAAAGGATAGTAAATTATGTTTCACAATGTGTAGATTTCAATCTTTGTGTGAAACTGAGTAAAAGTTTGTGTTGAATTTGAGCAGCTGTTCTGATATTGCTTTAGACTATATGGTGACATTGTTGAAAATCCGGGTAATTTCTCCTGCATTCAGCACATAGGTTGTTTGCTCCCAGAGTCTCAACATTTTGAAACCACTCCTGTGATTGTTTTTCACATGGAGGCTGTTCTAACATCTTTTATGACAACAAGGCAGGGTCAAGTGTGAATGGGGCTTCCCCCACAATGTTGTCAACCTGTAAATGAGTGCTAATTAATATATTCAGAGGTGAATAGTGTAGGTGATGAGTGCTAAGTCTCCACTTGACTTCCAATATTGCTATCTTAATGAGGCTATCTAAAAACAGATTCCAAAGGTAAGAGGAGTGTAAAATATGCTTCATAATGTGTAGATTTCAATCTTTGTGTGAAACTGAGTACAAGTTTGTGTTGAATTTGAGCAGCTGTTCTGATATTGGTTTAGACTATTGTTGAATATTCGGGTAATTTCTCCTGCATTCAGCACTTAGGCTGTTTGCTCCCAGGGTCTCAACATTTTGAAACCACTCCTGTGATAGTTTTTCCCATGGAGGCTTTTTTTCTCTGTACATCAAATTAAGGCTTAGATAGTTGAACAGTTGTGATAGTTGCACATCACAGTGTAGATAGATTACATTCTCTTCTTTCCAACAAGCTCAGGCATTCAATGCCAGCACAACCTGGCTGGTTAACAGAAGCTAACTCATTCATCTGCTCACATCATGAGGCTATCTAAAAACAGACTCCAAAGGTAAAAGGATAGTAAATTATGTTTCACAATGTGTAGATTTCAATCTTTGTGTGAAACTGAGTAAAAGTTTGTGTTGAATTTGAGCAGCTGTTCTGATATTGCTTTAGACTATATGGTGACATTGTTGAAAATCCGGGTAATTTCTCCTGCATTCAGCACATAGGTTGTTTGCTCCCAGAGTCTCAACATTTTGAAACCACTCCTGTGATTGTTTTTCACATGGAGGCTGTTCTAACATCTTTTATGACAACAAGGCAGGGTCAAGTGTGAATGGGGCTTCCCCCACAATGTTGTCAACCTGTAAATAAGTGCTAATTAATATATTCAGAGGTGAATAGTGTAGGTGATGAGTGCTAAGTCTCCACTTGACTTCCAATATTGCTATCTTAATGAGGCTATCTAAAAACAGATTCCAAAGGTAAGAGGAGTGTAAAATATGCTTCATAATGTGTAGATTTCAATCTTTGTGTGAAACTGAGTACAAGTTTGTGTTGAATTTGAGCAGCTGTTCTGATATTGGTTTAGACTATTGTTGAATATTCGGGTAATTTCTCCTGCATTCAGCACTTAGGCTGTTTGCTCCCAGACTCTCAACATTTTGAAACCACTCCTGTGATAGTTTTTCCCATGGAGGCTTTTTTTCTCTGTACATCAAATTAAGGCTTAGATAGTTGAACAGTTGTGATAGTTGCACATCACAGTGTAGATAGATTACATTCTCTTCTTTCCAACAAGCTCAGGCATTCAATGCCAGCACAACCTGGCTGGTTAACAGAAGCTAACTCATTCATCTGCTCACATCATGAGGCTATCTAAAAACAGACTCCAAAGGTAAAAGGATAGTAAATTATGTTTCACAATGTGTAGATTTCAATCTTTGTGTGAAACTGAGTAAAAGTTTGTGTTGAATTTGAGCAGCTGTTCTGATATTGCTTTAGACTATATGGTGACATTGTTGAAAATCCGGGTAATTTCTCCTGCATTCAGCACATAGGTTGTTTGCTCCCAGAGTCTCAACATTTTGAAACCACTCCTGTGATTGTTTTTCACATGGAGGCTGTTCTAACATCTTTTATGACAACAAGGCAGGGTCAAGTGTGAATGGGGCTTCCCCCACAATGTTGTCAACCTGTAAATGAGTGCTAATTAATATATTCAGAGGTGAATAGTGTAGGTGATGAGTGCTAAGTCTCCACTTGACTTCCAATATTGCTATCTTAATGAGGCTATCTAAAAACAGATTCCAAAGGTAAGAGGAGTGTAAGGGAGAGGAGGCCTCGGCCTTGGAGAGAGCAAACCATCCTGGTACAAGGCAACTCCATCTCAGCGACGAGGTCTTGTGGTCGAGGAGGTGCGCCGGCAAGAACAGGCAGCGAGGTGCGCAAAGGCCATTTCTCAAGCAAAGCAAGGGCAGTGGATGAGATGGGAGGGAGTTGAGAAGAGAAAGTTCTCTTGGAAGGAGTTGTGGGACATGGAAGCATTTCGAACCAGCTTCATTATACGAGCCACGTACGATGTCCTGCCATCTCCCAAGAACCTCAGCCAATGGTACGGCGAAGACCCTACGTGCCCCCTCTGTCCATCTCCAGCAAACCTGAAGCACATTCTTGTCGGCTGCAAGACAAGCCTTACACAAGGCCGTTACACCTGGCGGCACAACCAGGTACTGAAGTGCCTAGCAGCTACGCTGGAGAGCAGACGGACAACCATCAACGCCCTGCCTCCTCTGTCATCCCATCCTGCATCTGCAAGAGAGTTTGTCCGTGAAGGTGCGAAGCAGCCCAAGGCCTGTACCCCACATCCAGAGGCCGGGCAGTTGGGAGCGGCACGGGACTGGAAGTTACTGGCGGACCTGGAACAGAGGCTCTGCTTCCCATCTGAGATCGCCACGAGCAACCTCAGACCGGACCTCTTGCTTTGGTCCAGCTCACTTCGCACTGTCTACATCATAGAGCTTACAGTGCCCTGGGAGGACGCTGTGGGCGAGGCCTACGAACGTAAGAGGCTTAAGTAGGCTGAGCTGGCAGCCGACGCTGAACAACATGGCTGGAAAGCTATGGTTCGCCCAGTGGAAGTTGGATGCAGAGGCTTCGTAGGCATGTCAACTACCAGGCTGCTTAAGGACATGGGAATCCGAGGCCAGGGCCAACGTCAAGCCATCAAAGCCCTCCCCGGTGCTGCTGAAAGGGCGAGCCAGTGGCTCTGGATTAAGAGGAGAGACAACACCTGGGCTCCGAAATAACATCAAGAACGAGATGATGTCAAGGGGGGTGAGCCTGGGATGCCAGGCCTCATCGCTGAACCCTCTGGAGGTGTAGTGGGCTCATCAGTGAAACGCTGAGGAAGGAGGGCGCCCACTTGAAAACCCTTAGGTGTCATCGTCGTTCCCACTCACATCAGCAAGGTCTCAAGTTATGTGCAAACAAGGGATTGTATCACCTAGTCCTAAATAGAACTGCATCCTGGAGACACTGTCCACCTGTGATGAAAGATAAAGAGAAGTAGTATGAATTTATTGATGCAGTGAAAGAAAAGGAGAGGCCTGCAGGGCCCCTCACTGGCAACTCTGGCACACACACACACACACACACACACACACACACATCTTAATGGGCCTGCATTCAAACTTTACCTGCTGCTATGTTGGTCAGTCATCCAGCCACTCGAGTTCCAGCCCTTCTCCTCGGAAAGACTTCCTGTTCACTCCGTAGTTGAACCGGACCTCTTCGCTGATGGAAATGTCTTTGGAGGCCTGGAACAGGATGACATCCCTCACTCCTTCCGGGAAGTTCATCTTGCAGTAGCGTGGCGTGACATTGCTGTTCTTCCGCGAATGGTTGATCATTCTGCCAAGGGTTTCTTCAGATGGGTGACACTCGCAAGGAAACGTCTGGGCGTCGATGCAAAGGTCGCGACCATCATGAGTCTTGAAAAAAAAAAGGTAGCCCATCTCATCCTGCATGGACTCCATCATCTTCCTGCCCTCTGCTGCTGTGATTACCTTGCCATGATAATCACAGATGATGGAGCCCTTGGCAAAGGATTTGGTGGCAACAACTCCTGTGGTCAAAAGAAGGTGACATTAGTGTGTGAATATGTGAATTTACAGAGAAAACAGGAGAGCAAAGGAAAACAAGTGAACAATTCATGTACTAACATAATATACAAGTATGCTGGAAATGGCAAGAATACATTTGTTAAACCTAATAGCTTGCTTGTTGGATTAATGCTCTCCTGCTCACAAGACATTTTTACATACCTTTCCCTTTGTCGCCACCAAAATCCTTGATGGCCAGGCCTGTCCACCTCTGCCTTGTGACCCTCCTAATGATGCGTGGATCACTCTCAACCTGCACCCTCTTGGCTGGTTTCCACTTTGCCACAATGTCCTCAGGACGGGGATGGTTGGCAGTCCACCCCTCATCCCTGATGACCTTTGTGACCTTCTGGACAGTTGGGGGGTGTCTTGTACATTGGGCTGTCAAAGAGAGAAAATTTAAATTTAAATTCTTGTCCACACTTGTGAATTCTACGTTACTTTTGTTTATAGAAATGTTGTTAATCATTTAATTTAATCATTGCATAATAAAGTATTTACACTTACACAAGAGGTATTCCTCCCGCTTGCCATACTGCACAGCCCTCCACCTGTCATAAAACACTCTGTCAGTCGGAAACCCAGCGTCGGTCCGTTGCTTCTTAGTGGGCGGCTGGCCAGTCGCTGTCACCGGGAAGTGCTGGATAAACACTGTAAAGTCCCTGCCGTCCTGTTCAGCGGTGTCTCTGCCTCTCTTTTCTCTCCGACCACTCCTCGCATCCCCTGACTCATCAGTAGAAGAACTGCAAGATGGAGAAGATTTCATGGTTAAACACTGACAAACAGCTGGACTGACCTTGGAAGCAGCTGTGAGAGAGAGAATAGTTGAAGGTTGTGTGTTTTGGATGATGACACATACCGTTTCAAACTGTTGAACAGGTTGGCGGTGGCCACGATACCCTCCAGGGTCCTCATCCTGTAGTGGGCCATGTAGTGTGCCGCTGCACTTTTCTGCTCCTCTGAAAAGTTTGCACTCACCGCTGTCTCTGCAACTTTTCTGATTTCTTGGCTGGTGATGTTTGGTAATTTGTAGCTGCAATGAAGAAGAAATCTCAGATTACAATCCCACTCTCAACCCTGAATTCTTTCAGTTCTTTTTTTTTTTTACAGAAAATAGCCCTAACCCTAACCTTCTGCTCACATCGTTGAGACTGGGAAAACAGCCTCCTCCATCCAGCACATGTGCTGCATTTTACGAGGTCTCAGCATGTTCATGTTTCAATTTTTCTCCTGTTTTTATAATATTATTTGAATAATATTATAGAAAGAGTACAAAACCAGTCTACCAATTGAATCCTTGTCTACCTTCTCTGTACAGTACATATTAATATATACATGTTAGTACATGGGATTCTGCTAATACTTACTGTTCATGCAGACGTCTGAGGTCGTTGGTGGCGCTGGAAATTGGTCCGCCGGATTTGGACAGGAAAAATTTGCCCTCATCATCCACACCGTCCTGCATACATCCATGGCGGATGCCATGGTAGTATTCGTCCAGCATCTGTGGAGATAAGATATGAATGAAGTTAATACTTGAGAAATTATTGATGGAGCCTTTGGTCAAAACAGTGAAGAAATGGACCAGCGAGGCAAAGCAGGAACTGATTCTGATTCTGGTGTTACAGTTATTCATGGTGAGTTTTTTCAGCCTGTTAGAGAACTTACTGCAGCCTCCTCCTCGGTGAGGGCAAATGTCGCAATCTGCATTGTGGCCGTTTTATGTTGGCTGACCCCCACACAGACTCGTCCATCAACGCGCTTCTGGTCGAGCCACTCTGACGTCTGGAAAACAATGAAGGACACCGTGGGAATTAATGACATGAACAAAGTAACCCTGTTCTATTTGAATCTGGACATGCAATATTTTCTGCTGACTACATGCAATACTTTGTACCAACTGAGGAAACACTGAGGGGGAAAAGTACTTACTGTCAATCCCTCCACTGCTCCGGGTCTCTGGAAATGTTTTAGGATCAGGATGGCTTCGCAGTGGTAGCGGAACAGCGTCTTCTCCTCTTCTTCCACATGCTGGTGCTGCAGGAGCCTCCCGTAGATGCCCAGCATGTCCTTGTTTGACTCGCGGAGGACTCTCTGGCAGTCATGGAGAGTCACCTGGCCATGAATGAAGCGGTCGTACCTAGAATGATAAGATAAAACAAAACACCAATGAGGAGGAGAGCTAGAGATTTTTCTGTATCACATAATCCTGGCAGCCTTCCAAGTACTATCCACATGAGAGAAGTCATTAAAGGAAAGGTAGAGCAGGGAGATTAACAACTCACCTTTTTTGGCATGTGGCTTTGCTGAGGGCCTTTGCCACTGGCTTCCTCAAGGTGTTGAGCAGCTCAATGTATGCCTGACACTTCCTGTGGAAGTCCGGGTCCGCTGCAGCCAAATCCAGGCGTGTCTTGAGATACTGGACACACCGGATCATGTTCTTTATGTAGTTGATGATGGTGGATGGACTCATCTGCACTACTCTCAGCCTGTTAAGGAAGTCTTGGGTTTCCGTGCTCTTCAGGAGAAAGTCCATGCTCACCTCATTCCCGCTCGGCTGGATGTACCTGAGCATCCTGGAGACATTGTCTACCTGTGATGAAAGAGGAAGAGAAGAAGTGTGAATTGCTACAGAGCTGCAGTCTGTGTGTGTATGGGGGTGTGTGCGCGCGTCAATGAGCCTGTTGTCACACTATAGAGATGCTAATAAGTCTACAGGCTGCAAAGAGCAACACAGAGAGCAGAATACTATAGTGTAAGATGTAAATAAGAATTTGTTCTTAATGACTTGCCTGGTTAAATAAAGGTTAAATAAATAAATAAAATGTGGTTAGATCTTACCTCCTGTTGGCAGTTTGGGACTAGCAGAGAGGTAGTCAGGTACTGCTTGAACCCCGTCAAAATTGCAGCTTCACGTGGGAACTTTTCATAAAGTCCCATCTGCTGCATTTTGACCCTCAGGGTTGTCTGGTACTGGGCTGTGTCCCTGAGAAAATACAGAGAAAATTAGCTCAAAGGAACTTACAGATGTTCACAGCCAAAGATCATTGATTGAACTTGTGTGTGTTGAGTGAGGTGATGAACTTACTTTTGCCATGTTGGGTCACTTGGACCAGCATCCTCACTGGAATCAGTGCCGGGGGTCTCTTCAGCGCCTCTACGGTCTTCTTCTGTGCTGCCACTGGCCGGGATGGGGGCTTGCTCGGCAGCAGCTGAAGTTGATGGTTGCTCGTCGCTGGGTTCAATGTCTGCGTCCATGGGGGCATTGAGGACGAAGAAGTTTCTTCTACGAAGATCCTCAAGAAGAGCCAGTCTGGAAGGCCTGTGGGGGTACCGCCTGCACATCTCGGCGTAGTCCCAGGTTCTGCCTTGGCGGGTCCAATCCTTCATCGACTTCTTGGCCCTCTGCAGCTCTGCCTGCCTCTCCACAACTGTGTTGCGCTTCATGCAGACCCTGGCCAGGTGGGCAGACAGTACTTCCTGGGGTTTCTCGCACAGCAGGCAGTGGATGATGCGGCGATCCGAGCTGTGAGAGAGAAAGAGAGAAAGTAGACAGTCAGTGAAACCACCCCTGACTTATTTTAAGAAATCTTTTCAAGTGAATATCACTTACTGCACTGGCAGCCACATTTGCATGTTTCAAGCAAAATACAATTCAACTAGTGAAAACAAATTGGTACTTACTTTGCAGCCTGTCCTGCCATTGTCCTCAGAAAAGTCTTTTTCACAAAAAGAAGAAAAAAAAAAACAAAGCTCTTGGGAAGAGAGAAAGCAAGAAAATAAACCAAAAAAGAATAGAAATAGAAATAGCAGGCGAAAAAAATCCTTTTAAAAAAGCAAGAAACTTCAAAAAAGAGTTTTCTTCAGAAGTCTACAGGTTCGATGAAATTCTCTTCCAAAATGGCAAAGAGGTGGTGTGTGTGATCAGAATTGAAAACACACTGATGCAGTGGAGTTTACCTGCAGTATTTATCCTCCATGATGATGCCATAGGCCCATTAGCTTGATTGTGGCCTATCAAAGGTGGGAGGAGTTTGTGACTCATCATGTGAATGGGGCTTCCCCCACAATGTTGTCAACCTGTAAATGAGTGCTAATTAATATATTCAGAGGTGAATAGTGTAGGTGATGTTCCAAATTTAGGTGTGACCTAATTGGAGAGGGCTGGAGCCTAGGAACATTCAGTGTTAGTGCAGATATGAGGCACTGGAATTAGGGAGAGGAGACGGCAGATCCCACAAAAAGGAGATTTATTGTGGCTTGGTCATTCCCTTTAAAGTCATTAAGTGTTTCTATTCAGTGCTTCAACAGCGTCCCCCCCGTCTTCAGGAGAGTTGATATGTTTCTGTTGCTGTGTAGTTCCTCTTCCAAATCGGCCAACACTGAGGTTTCCCACGTAAAAGGGGAAATACATCTTCGGCTCTTTCTCATCCTCACGTTTGTCTCTTGGGACTGGGCTTTCTGGGTGTGTGTTCTGCAGAGTGGGTCAGGTTTGGGCAACTAATTTCATCTGAGCTGGTGTGCGACTGTTCTAACATCTTTTATGAAAACAAGGCAGGGTCAAGTGTGAATGGGGCTTCCCCCACAATTTTGTCAACCTATCACATTGTTGAAAATCCGGGTAATTTCTCCTGCATTCAGCACATAGGTTGTTTGCTCCCAGAGTCTCAACATTTTGAAACCACTCCTGTGATTGTTTTTCACATGGAGGCTGTTCTAACATCTTTTATGACAACAAGGCAGGGTCAAGTGTGAATGGGGCTTCCCCCACAATGTTGTCAACCTGTAAATGAGTGCTAATTAATATATTCAGAGGTGAATAGTGTAGGTGATGAGTGCTAAGTCTCCACTTGACTTCCAATATTGCTATCTTAATGAGGCTATCTAAAAACAGATTCCAAAGGTAAGAGGAGTGTAAAATATGCTTCATAATGTGTAGATTTCAATCTTTGTGTGAAACTGAGTACAAGTTTGTGTTGAATTTGAGCAGCTGTTCTGATATTGGTTTAGACTATTGTTGAATATTCGGGTAATTTCTCCTGCATTCAGCACTTAGGCTGTTTGCTCCCAGACTCTCAACATTTTGAAACCACTCCTGTGATAGTTTTTCCCATGGAGGCTTTTTTTCTCTGTACATCAAATTAAGGCTTAGATAGTTGAACAGTTGTGATAGTTGCACATCACAGTGTAGATAGATTACATTCTCTTCTTTCCAACAAGCTCAGGCATTCAATGCCAGCACAACCTGGCTGGTTAACAGAAGCTAACTCATTCATCTGCTCACATCATGAGGCTATCTAAAAACAGACTCCAAAGGTAAAAGGATAGTAAATTATGTTTCACAATGTGTAGATTTCAATCTTTGTGTGAAACTGAGTAAAAGTTTGTGTTGAATTTGAGCAGCTGTTCTGATATTGCTTTAGACTATATGGTGACATTGTTGAAAATCCGGGTAATTTCTCCTGCATTCAGCACATAGGTTGTTTGCTCCCAGAGTCTCAACATTTTGAAACCACTCCTGTGATTGTTTTTCACATGGAGGCTGTTCTAACATCTTTTATGACAACAAGGCAGGGTCAAGTGTGAATGTGTATTATTGTAATATAATATGATTGTAATCTGAGATTTCTTCTTCATTGCAGCTACAAAATCCCAAACATCACGAGCCAAGAAGTCAGAAAAGTTGCAGAGACAGCAGTGAGTGCGAACTTTTCAGAGGAGCAGAAAAGTGCAGCGGCACACTACATGGCCCACTCTACAGCGGTGGCCAATGCCCACTACAGGATGAGGACCCTGGAGGGTATCGTGGCCACCGCCAACCTGTTCAACAGTTTGGAAGGGTATGTGTCATCATCCAGAACACACAACCTTCAACTATTCTCTCTCTCACAGCTTCTTCCAAGGTCAGTCCAGCTGTTTGTCAGTGTTTAACCATGAAATCTTCTCCATCTTGCAGTTCTTCTACTGATGAGTCAGGGGATGAGAGGCGTGGTCGGGGACAGAAGAGAGGCAGAGACACCGCTGAACAGGACGGCAGGGACTTTGCCACGTTCATCCAGCACTTCCCGGTGACAGCGATTGGCCGGCCTCCCACTAAGAAGCAGCGGACCGAGGCTGGCTTTTCGATAGACAGAGTGTTGTATGATCGGTGGAGGGCTGCGCAGTATGGCAAGCGGGAGGAATACCTCTTGTGTAAGTGTAAATACTTTATTATGCAATGATTCAATTAAATGATCAACAACATTTCTATAAACAAAAGTAACGTAGAATTCACAAGTGTGGACAAGAATTTAAATTTCAATTTTCTCTCTTTGACAGCCCAATGTACAAGACGCCCCCCAACTGTCCAGAAGGTCGCAAAGGTCATCAGGGCCGAGGGGTGGACTGCCAACCATCCCCGTCCTGAGGACATTGTGGCCAAGTGGAAGCCAGCCAACAGGGTGCAGGTTGAGAGTGATCCACGCATCATTAGGAGGGTCACAAGGCAGAGGTGGACAGGCCTGGCCATCAAGGATTTCGGTGGCAACAAAGGGAAAGGTATGTAAAAATGTCTTGTGAGCAGGAGATCATTAATCCAGCAGTCAAACACTGAGATAATTGTAATCCTATAATGGACAAGCACATTTAATCCCTAAACACACTGTTTAGCACCCATTGCTGTAACATTTCCGCTCAAAGAAGCTTGTGTTTGTTTTCCTTTGCTCTCCTGTTTTCTCTGTAAATTCACATATTCACATACTAATGTCACCTTCTTTTGACCACAGGAGTTGTTGCCACCAAATCCTTTGCCAAGGGCTCCATCATCTGTGATTATCATGGCAAGGTAATCACAGCAGCAGAGGGCAGGAAGATGATGGAGTCCATGCAGGATGAGATGGGCTACCTTTTTTTCTTCAAGAGTCATGATGGTCGCGACCTCTGCATCGACGCCCAGACGTTTCCTTGCGAGTGTCACCCATCTGTCGAAACCCTTGGCAGAATGATGAACCATTCGCGGAAGAACAGCAGTGTCACGCCACGGTACTGCAAGATGAACTTGCCGGAAGGAGTGAGGGATGTCATCCTGTTCCAGGCCTCCAAAGACATTTCCATAAGCGAAGAGCTCCGGTTCGACTACGGAGTGAACAGGAAGTCTTTCCGAGGAGAAGGGCTGGAACTCGAGTGGCTGGATGACTGACCAACATAGCAGCAGGTAAAGTTTGAATGCAGGCCTATTAAGGGGTGTGTGTGTGTGTGTGTGTGTGTGCCAGAGTTGCCAGTGAGGGGCCCTGCAGGCCTCTCCTTTTCTTTCACTGCATCAATAAATTCATACAACTTCTCTTTATCTTTCATCACAGGTGGACAGTCTCCAGGATGCAGAATCAACTCAGCACAGAAGAGGACAGTGGCAGCGCTTTTGATGCAGAATTCTGACGAAGCTGAGAAAAATGTGAAAGGCCCAGACCAGGGATTTCCTCCTGCTCCTCCTCCCCCATCATCATTATCTGCACTCTGCACCATTGCACTATTGTCCTAGTGTTCTTTACATATGTATATATATACTGTTTTTTTTATTATATGTCTATATCTGCATATTTGTACATAGTAGTTAAATGCTTAGGTTTACCTCTGTTCATCTTGTTTTGTAAATAAAATCATCTTGCTTTAAAAGTAATCCTCGGGTATGGCGTCCTCTTTATATGTTGCTGGTCACAAGGTTGAGCCAAATGTTTTCTTTGCTGTGGCCGTAAGAGTTATTTTGATCTATATTATAACCCATGAAGGAAAGTTATAGATATCACTGGTGGTGTTTATTTGGTGTTTCTACTGTCAACATTACTACAATAAAAGAAAAGGTGGTGTACTACACTAAACTGAAGGTAAAGGAAAGAAGTTAGAATATTGTATGTTAAAGGAATATTTGTAGTCAGCATGGTAACAGTGAGTACCAGGGGCACGTCACAATTATATAGTATGCAGTATACAGTTGTATGACTTACACTGTGTAAATATTTGTGAATTATCTGATAACCCTCACACTTATTGTAAAAACAGCATCTCAGTACTCTTCTCAGTGGTGTGTGTCTCTCTTGGCACTGCTGTAGGAGCAAGGGAGCTTACAGCTCTCTGTGTGTCTCTCATATACATGCAAATTTCCCCCCATCCCCCATGGGCTGCACTAGGAGCTGTGCAGCAAGGGAGCTTACAGCTCTCTGTGTGTCTCTCATACGCATGCATACAGGAAAGAATTTATAAAGGAAAAAGGGTTAAAAGGCTCAACTTAATGAGCCCATCCAGTAACATCAGGTTTTCAGCACATCCAGGAGCTGAAATGAACCCTCGTTGCCTGGGGTGGATCTTACATGCACTTTCCAACCTTTTATTAATAACCCCTGACAAAATCCTCTGCAGCACCGGTCCTATGGTAATTGGTCTCTACTGAGAGGCGTCAAGTTGGGCCCTTGGATCATCAGACTTCGGAATAAGCGTGGTCCTGTTCTCTTAAGAACATCTGGAAACCTTCCAGACAGCAAGATGGTGTCGAACAGGTGGGACATCTTTTCACCTTTGGGGTCCCAGGTAGCGCCGAGCCTTCTTCTTGATTTTAGGCGTCTTTCTCCTGCGCACCATTGTGAGGCGCCTAGGCCTTTCAACTTTTGGAGGACACAGTCCCTTAACCAACTTAACAATGAACTTGTTGATAGACCTGATCTCTAAGTTCGAAGGAGACTGGGACCGAGGAGACTCCTCGGAGGCTCTTTGAAGACTTTCCAGCCTCGCCTCTCTGCCTCTTGTGCTAATATATCACACAGCTTGTTATGTCTCGCCATATGGTTTCGCTTGAGTTTCCTACAAGCACCCAAGATGTGTTTCATCGTTTCCACTGTTTTCCCACACAATCTACATTGCTTGTCGCACCTTTGACCACCTCTGCCTCTCAATTAAAACGCCCTAGTCCGGAAGGTGTTGGTATGCAATTGGAGTGCCAAAATATATTGGCTCTCACTGATATTGCAACCACTTGGGTTACGCAGCCAGTGGTTGCTGATGGGGTCCGCCCGGAAGTTGTTAATCCCCATGCCTTGGGCCTTTAGGCTGGCCCACTTGTCGAATGCCTCTCTTTTCCAATCAAAGCGCACCCTTTCCCCTGACAAAAGGGCTTCTGTCGACCCATCCTGACCTGCCAAGGAAGGGTCATTCACCGTCTCACCTGATGCCTTCCGCAACCTCCGAAGGTGATTCGCTGTGACGGTTTTTCTTGTTATCAGTTTGGTGCACTCATCTTTAGAGTGCACCAGAGACACAATCCTGTTTGCTTGTACTTTGGGAATGTGCCTCGCCAGTCTATCCAAACCCAGGCCTCCATCTCTGCACCTAGCATACAGCAATCCATCAGTCACTGACTGATGGAGGTGTAGCCATTGCCGGACCGCCACTCTGAGGATACGATCGCTCTGCTCCGACTTGGCCAGGCCCACTGAGCCATTATCCGCGAGATAGATGACTCTAGGCACTCCATAAGTCTGAAGCATCTCAACTTTCTGATTGGGTTTCAGGGGAGCCTCTGATAGCTTCACAACCAGCTTTGAGACCATCGATCCAATATCAGGCTTGATGATACCTTTCCAAGGATTCACCATCACCCCCAGGTATTTCTCAGCCTCTTGCACACCAATCATGTGCATGTCGAGACCGCCCAATTGCCATGGTGGGCGTGCATTCACCGAGTAGCTTGCCCGACATTTGTCAATGAAAAACCCGTGGCATTTCTTGACATTAAGGGTCAGGCCTGTCAGTGAGCAGAAAACCTCTAGAATACCCAGATTGCGAGCCATTCCTTCCCATGAAGAGCTCAGCAAGGCAATATCGTCAGCAAAGGCCATGGAGGAAATCTTAAAGTCATCAAAGACATCAATGATCAGAGCAGTACGCGCTTTGATCATGACCAGGTCAGGGACAAGAACCTGCCCATCGGCTCTCTTCAAGTGAGGCTCCTTGTGGACTATCCAGCCTCGCCTCTCAGCCTCTTGTGCGAGAATCTCACACAGCTTGTTATGCCTCGCCATACGATTCCGTTTAAGTTTCCTACAAACACCCAAAATGTGTTTCAGTGTTTCCACTGCTTTCCCACACAATCTGCACCGTTTGTCGTTCCTTTGGCCGCCTCGGCCCCTCGAGTCAAACGCTCTGGTCCGGAAGGTGTTAGTACGCATCTGGAGTGCCAAGATGAATTGGCTCTCACTGAGATAACAACCGCCTGGGTTACGCAGCCAGTGGTTGCTGATCGGGTCTGCTCGGAAATTGCCGATCCCCGTTCCCTGAGCTTTCAGATCGGCCCACCTGTCAAATGCTTCTTTCCTCCAGTCGAAGCAAACCTTTTCTCCTGACAACAGGGTTCCTGTCGACCCCTCCTGACTCACTGAGGAGGGGTCTTCAACCGTCTCACCAGACGCCTCTCTCAACCTCCGAAGGTGACTCGTCGTGACAGTTTTCCTTGTCATTAATTTGGTGCACTCATCCCTGGAGTGCACCAGAGACACAATTCTGTTCGCCTGAACACTCGGAATATGTCTCGCCAGTTTGTTCAAACCAAGTCCTCCATCTTTGCATCTGGCATACAACAAGCCATTAGTCACTGACTGATGGAGGTGTAGCCACTGCCGGACCGCCACTCTGAGGACACGGTCACTCTGCTCCAACTTGGCCAGTCCCACTGAGCCATTATCAGCCAGATAAATGACTCTGGGCACCCCATAAGTTCTCTTAAGGATTCCTGGCAGCTTACCGGACAACATCATCGCCGTAAACAGATTCGCCAACTCAATACACTTCGGGTCCCATCGAAGGAGGACCGCCTTCGAGATACCGTCGAGACCAGTCCCCGTACTGGCTTTCATATTCCTGAGTATTCTCCGCACTTCCCAGGGAGAGACTGGGCTCTCAAAGACTGAATTATCGGCTTTCGTTGATGTTCGAAATTGGCCTAGACCAACATAAGCATCAGCACCCTCCCACTTTTCCTTGAATGCATTTTCTACCACCGCTGGTGCGATAGGGCATCCACTATGATCGGTACCGTCGAAGATCAACTTAGCCAAGCTGCTACGGTTGACCTCATATAACATCTGGAGGCGCCTGAAACCGCGTTTTCCAGGCCCTTTCTTGGTCACAGCAGACCGTCTGTGACCCCCCACAACCTTAACCACTGTCGGTCGGGGGCTCAATAGCTTAGTCAATTTCTTGACAAAGCGCCTAATCTCTCCCACCGGAGATGTAGGAGAGAAGACCCCACGCTCAGTGCCGTCGTCCGGGGCATCAGCAAGGCTCTCACGGATCTTGGCCCTCACCTCGTCTGGAGGGTTGTCCCACTCGATGGGCAGTTTCAGTGCTTGCAACACTCCATCCCAATCAGCAACCGCCGTTGGGGGGGGCGACGATCCCTTGCTCAATCGCCGTAGCTGTTTGCACTTGTTTCTGATCTGGGCCAATGTATACTTGGGAAGCTTAGTCGCTGCAGAGGCATAGAAGCCAGTGGTCCCACCAGTTGACTCCATCAGGGATCTGAGAAGCACAACATCTGGTTGGGACCACATACCTTTCCTTGGCCTCCTATCCCCTTCATTCGGCCGACCCAAATGCTCCGGGAGATGTCCAGCGTGCTTCACCCTAACGTGGTAGGACAGCCCACGTTTGGTGGTGAAGACTTTGGAGCAGACTGTGCATCGCTCATCACCAACCGAGGTCTGACTTTGCCTTCTCGCCCCACACTTGGGGACGTGACAGGCCATGGCTCTCAAACCTGATCCAGTCTTGTTGCATAAGGAGCATATGAACAAGACCGACCTAAGCCTATGCTTCGACTTAAGGTGGGACGATGATGTCGAAGCTGACGCCATAACCGACCTGCAGAGGGGACAAGGCTGTGTTCGGAAGGGAAGCCTAATACCCACTTTGACTGAATCATCAGCCTGGTACCGAGGCTGCTCCTTCCTCACATCAGGAAGAGCATGTTTCCGAAACCCCATAAACAGGACCTGTTTAGCTTTGGGCGAATCGTGAAAAAGCCTTTTCCGAAGGGGTATATAGCCACCTCCACGTGCCAATGGAGAGGCAACCGGACTCCCCAGTCCATCACTCTCGGCCTTCTTGAAGCGCTGTGTTACCACATTCAACCATCTGTTGGTCCTCCTAACCGGCCCAGACATTCCTGTCGGCGGCCGATCAGAGGACCAACAACCCGACCTTCGAAGGATAACACGGTTGCACTTACCAGGGGACGTACGCCTACTAGGAGTAGAGGCTCGGGCAGGCAACATCCCAAGGCTTGTAACAACTGGCGACGCCATTCCGACCAACTGGATGGGGCAGTGGGTCTTACACCCTAACCTACCCGGCAGTATCTTGCACTTAATGATAAATGGGGGGTAGTGAGTCTAACACTCTAGCCTACCCAGTGTTCTTTCTGCAACGCGCCAATAGTAGGGGTTGTGGACCACGCACCCAAATCAATCAGGCCACTCCCACGCATCGGATTGGAGCACTCCCGCTGGCGAAGGAACCGACAACTCGAGCAGCAGCCAGCTGAGGCCCTTCAAGGCGGAAGAAATCCCCATCCGATACCATAGAAGCGCCTCCCGCAACAACCAAGTGCACCAGGGGCTAAGTCACACGGCTGCTTTCTTTCCATTCCAACACCTCCGGCAGCTATGCTCATTCCAATTACAGGGCCTCGAAAGAGTCCTGTATTGTTATTTTTCGTCACTACCTCCCCGAGTCGGGAGTGGGTAATTTGCGCGCCTGCTGCCTTCCTTGGATGTGGTAGCCGTTTCTCAGGCTCCCTCTCCGGAATCGAACCCTGATTCCCCGTTACCCGTGGTCACCATGGTAGGCACAGAAAGTACCATCGAAAGTTGATAGGGCAGACATTCGAATGAGACGTCGAGCAGATGAATGAGTTGGCTTCTGTTAAGCAGCCAGGTTGTGCTGGCATTGAATGCCTGAGCTTGTTGGAAAGAAGAGAATGTAATCTATCTACACTGTGATGTGCAACTATCACAACTGTTCAACTATCTAAGCCTTAATTTGATGTACAGAGAAAAAAAGCCTCCATGGGAAAAACTATCACAGGAGTGGTTTCGAAATGTTGAGAGTCTGGTAGCAAACAACCTATGTGCTGAATGCAGGAGAAATTACCCGGATTTTCAACAATGTCACCATATAGTCTAAAGCAATATCAGAACAGCTGCTCAAATTCAGCACAAACTTTTACTCAGTTTCACACAAAGATTGAAATCTACACATTGTGAAACATAATTTACACTCCTCTTACCTTTTGAATCTGTTTTTAGATAGCCTCATTAAGATAGCAATATTGGAAGTCAAGTGGAGACTTAGCACTCATCACCTAAACTATTCACCTCTGAATATATTAATTAGCACTCATCTACAGGTTGACAACATTGTGGGGGAAGCCCCATTCACACTTGACCCTGCCTTGTTTTCATAAAAGATGTTAGAACAGCCTCCATGTGAAAAACAATCACAGGAGTGGTTTCGAAATGTTGAGAGTCTGGTAGCAAACAACCTATGTGCTGAATGCAGGAGAAATTACCCGGATTTTCAACAATGTCACCATATAGTCTAAAGCAATATCAGAACAGCTGCTCAAATTCAACACAAACTTTTACTCAGTTTCACACAAAGATTGAAATCTACACATTGTGAAACATAATTTACTCTCCTTTTACCTTTGGAGTCTGTTTTTAGATAGCCTCATGATGTGAGCAGATGAATGAGTTAGCTTCTGTTAACCAGCCAGGTTGTGCTGGCATTGAATGCCTGAGCTTGTTGGAAAGAAGAGAATGTAATCTATCTACACTGTGATGTGCAACTGTCACAACTGTTCAACTATCTAAGCCTTAATTTGATGTACAGAGAAAAAAAGCCTCCATGGGAAAAACTATCACAGGAGTGGTTTCGAAATGTTGAGAGTCTGTTAGCAAACAACCTATCAAACGCCTTGGCAAAGTCGATGAACACTACTGCCAATGGCTTCCTCTCCCATTTGCTCAGTTTCATGAGTCCATCCAGCAACATAAGGTTTTCGGCACAACCGGGGGCAGAGATAAATCCTTTCTGTCGGGGGTGAATCTCGCAGGCATCCATCAGCCTCTTATTCAAGACCCCAGAGAATAATCTCAATATGATGGACCCTATCGTGATAGGGCGCCATCGGGATATATTAGACAGAAGGCTCGGATCAACTGTCTTCGGTATCAGAGTTGTTCTGTTTTTCTTGAGGACTTTTGGCAACTTTCCAGACAACATAATCGCCGTAAACAGATTCGGCAACTCTAGACATTTCGGGTCCCATCGAAGGAGGGCTACCTTCGAGATACCATCTAGACCAGGCGCCGTGCCGGCCTTCATGCCTCTGAGTACCCTACGCACCTCCCAGGGGGAGACCGGTGTCTCAAAGACTGAGTTATCAGCCTTAGTTGATGTTCGGAATTGACCCAGGCCCGCGCAGGCATCAACATTTTCCCATTTCTCCTTGAATGCCTTTTCCTGCTGGAAAGCTGGAATTACCACCAGACTTGCCCTCCAATGGATCCTCGTTAAAGGATTTAAAGTGTACTCATTCCAATTACAGGGCATAAGAATTTGTTCTTAATGACTTGCCTGGTTAAATAAAGGTTAAACCTCCTGTTGGCAGTTTGGGACTAGCAGAGAGGTAGTCAGGTACTGCTTGAAACCCGTCAAAATTGCAGCTTCACGTGGGAACTTTTCATAAAGTCCCATCTGCTGCATTTTGACCCTCAGTGATGTCTGGTACTGGGCCGTGTCCCTGAGAAAATACAGAGAAAATTAGCTCAAAGGAACTTACAGATGTTCACAGCCAAAGATCATTGATTGAACTTGTGTGTGTTGAGTGAGGTGATGAACTTACTTTTGCCATGTTGGGTCACTTGGACCAGCATCCTCACTGGAATCAGAGCCGGGGGTCTCTTCAGAGCCTCTACGGTCCTCTTCTGTGCTGCCACTGGCCGGGATGGGGGCTTGCTCGGCAGCAGCTGAAGTTGATGGTTGCTCGTCGCTGGGTTCAATGTCTGCGTCCATGGGGGCATTGAGGACGAAGAAGTTTCTTCTACGAAGATCTTCAAGAAGAGCCAGTCTGGAAGGCCTGTGGGGGTACCGCCTGCACATCTCGGCGTAGTCCCAGGTTCTGCCTTGGCGGGTCCAAGCCTTCATCGACTCCTTGGCCCTCTGCAGCTCTGCCTGCCTCTCCACAGCTGTGTTGCGTTTCATGCAGACCCTGGCCAGGTGGGCAGACAGTACTTCCTGAGGTTTCTCGCACAGCAGGCAGTGGATGATGCGGCGATCCTTCTCGCTGTGAGAGAGAAAGAGAGACAGTAGACAGTGTTTATATATATCTATATATATATATATATAGATATATATCAATCTTTGGGGCAGCCAGGAGCAAGAGGAATTCGTAATGACTGGCAATAGGTATTCCAGTCAGGAGCGGGGGTCACCATAGCCGTGACTCTGTTGGCCATCTTCCGCAGCTTTTTGCACTTCTTTTTGATTTGCACAGGCTGGTGATTAGGGAACATCTTTTGGGCAATATCATAGAAGCCCCTAACACCGCCTTTGGACTTCATCAGTTCTTGCAGGCGTTGAACTTCTACCAGCGTCCAGTTGCCTGTGCTATCAATATCATTTTTATTGTCACTTTTGACCCCCGCTCTTGCAGCAAAAAGCTGAAAGTGTTTCTTCCTCATATGGATCGTGAGACCGCCCCTTGCAGAAAAGGCTTTAGTGCAATAGTCGCACTTGTGGGTTCCCAATCCCGATTCTGCATCCTGGAGACTGTCCACCTGTGATGAAAGATAAAGAGAAGTTGTATGAATTTATTGATGCAGTGAAAGAAAAGGAGAGGCCTGCAGGGCCCCTCACTGGCAACTCTGGCACGCACACACACACACACACACACACACACACACACACACACACACACACACATCTTAATGGGCCTGCATTCAAACTTTACCTGCTGCTATGTTGGTCAGTCATCCAGCCACTCGAGTTCCAGCCCTTCTCCTCGGAAAGACTTCCTGTTCACTCCGTAGTTGAACCGGACCTCTTCGCTGATGGAAATGTCTTTGGAGGCCTGGAACAGGATGACATCCCTCACTCCTTCCGGGAAGTTCATCTTGCAGTAGCGTGGCGTGACATTGCTGTTCTTCCGCGAATGGTTGATCATTCTGCCAAGGGTTTCTTCAGATGGGTGACACTCGCAAGGAAACGTCTGGGCGTCGATGCAAAGGTCGCGACCATCATGAGTCTTGAAAAAAAAAAGGTAGCCCATCTCATCCTGCATGGACTCCATCATCTTCCTGCCCTCTGCTGCTGTGATTACCTTGCCATGATAATCACAGATGATGGAGCCCTTGGCAAAGGATTTGGTGGCAACAACTCCTGTGGTCAAAAGAAGGTGACATTAGTGTGTGAATATGTGAATTTACAGAGAAAACAGGAGAGCAAAGGAAAACAAGTGAACAATTCATGTACTAACATAATATACAAGTATGCTGGAAATGGCAAGAATACATTTGTTAAACCTAATAGCTTGCTTGTTGGATTAATGCTCTCCTGCTCACAAGACATTTTTACATACCTTTCCCTTTGTCGCCACCAAAATCCTTGATGGCCAGGCCTGTCCACCTCTGCCTTGTGACCCTCCTAATGATGCGTGGATCACTCTCAACCTGCACCCTCTTGGCTGGTTTCCACTTTGCCACAATGTCCTCAGGACGGGGATGGTTGGCAGTCCACCCCTCATCCCTGATGACCTTTGTGACCTTCTGGACAGTTGGGGGGTGTCTTGTACATTGGGCTGTCAAAGAGAGAAAATTTAAATTTAAATTCTTGTCCACACTTGTGAATTCTACGTTACTTTTGTTTATAGAAATGTTGTTAATCATTTAATTTAATCATTGCATAATAAAGTATTTACACTTACACAAGAGGTATTCCTCCCGCTTGCCATACTGCACAGCCCTCCACCTGTCATAAAACACTCTGTCAGTCGGAAACCCAGCGTCGGTCCGTTGCTTCTTAGTGGGCGGCTGGCCAGTCGCTGTCACCGGGAAGTGCTGGATAAACGCTGTAAAGTCCCTGCCGTCCTGTTCAGCGGTGTCTCTGCCTCTCTTTTCTCTCCGACCACTCCTCGCATCCCCTGACTCATCAGTAGAAGAACTGCAAGATGGAGAAGATTTCATGGTTAAACACTGACAAACAGCTGGACTGACCTTGGAAGCAGCTGTGAGAGAGAGAATAGTTGAAGGTTGTGTGTTTTGGATGATGACACATACCGTTTCAAACTGTTGAACAGGTTGGCGGTGGCCACGATACCCTCCAGGGTCCTCATCCTGTAGTGGGCCATGTAGTGTGCCGCTGCACTTTTCTGCTCCTCTGAAAAGTTTGCACTCACCGCTGTCTCTGCAACTTTTCTGATTTCTTGGCTGGTGATGTTTGGTAATTTGTAGCTGCAATGAAGAAGAAATCTCAGATTACAATCCCACTCTCAACCCTGAATTCTTTCAGTTCTTTTTTTTTTTTACAGAAAATAGCCCTAACCCTAACCTTCTGCTCACATCGTTGAGACTGGGAAAACAGCCTCCTCCATCCAGCACATGTGCTGCATTTTACGAGGTCTCAGCATGTTCATGTTTCAATTTTTCTCCTGTTTTTATAATATTATTTGAATAATATTATAGAAAGAGTACAAAACCAGTCTACCAATTGAATCCTTGTCTACCTTCTCTGTACAGTACATATTAATATATACATGTTAGTACATGGGATTCTGCTAATACTTACTGTTCATGCAGACGTCTGAGGTCGTTGGTGGCGCTGGAAATTGGTCCGCCGGATTTGGACAGGAAAAATTTGCCCTCATCATCCACACCGTCCTGCATACATCCATGGCGGATGCCATGGTAGTATTCGTCCAGCATCTGTGGAGATAAGATATGAATGAAGTTAATACTTGAGAAATTATTGATGGAGCCTTTGGTCAAAACAGTGAAGAAATGGACCAGCGAGGCAAAGCAGGAACTGATTCTGATTCTGGTGTTACAGTTATTCATGGTGAGTTTTTTCAGCCTGTTAGAGAACTTACTGCAGCCTCCTCCTCGGTGAGGGCAAATGTCGCAATCTGCATTGTGGCCGTTTTATGTTGGCTGACCCCCACACAGACTCGTCCATCAACGCGCTTCTGGTCGAGCCACTCTGACGTCTGGAAAACAATGAAGGACACCGTGGGAATTAATGACATGAACAAAGTAACCCTGTTCTATTTGAATCTGGACATGCAATATTTTCTGCTGACTACATGCAATACTTTGTACCAACTGAGGAAACACTGAGGGGGAAAAGTACTTACTGTCAATCCCTCCACTGCTCCGGGTCTCTGGAAATGTTTTAGGATCAGGATGGCTTCGCAGTGGTAGCGGAACAGCGTCTTCTCCTCTTCTTCCACATGCTGGTGCTGCAGGAGCCTCCCGTAGATGCCCAGCATGTCCTTGTTTGACTCGCGGAGGACTCTCTGGCAGTCATGGAGAGTCACCTGGCCATGAATGAAGCGGTCGTACCTAGAATGATAAGATAAAACAAAACACCAATGAGGAGGAGAGCTAGAGATTTTTCTGTATCACATAATCCTGGCAGCCTTCCAAGTACTATCCACATGAGAGAAGTCATTAAAGGAAAGGTAGAGCAGGGAGATTAACAACTCACCTTTTTTGGCATGTGGCTTTGCTGAGGGCCTTTGCCACTGGCTTCCTCAAGGTGTTGAGCAGCTCAATGTATGCCTGACACTTCCTGTGGAAGTCCGGGTCCGCTGCAGCCAAATCCAGGCGTGTCTTGAGATACTGGACACACCGGATCATGTTCTTTATGTAGTTGATGATGGTGGATGGACTCATCTGCACTACTCTCAGCCTGTTAAGGAAGTCTTGGGTTTCCGTGCTCTTCAGGAGAAAGTCCATGCTCACCTCATTCCCGCTCGGCTGGATGTACCTGAGCATCCTGGAGACATTGTCTACCTGTGATGAAAGAGGAAGAGAAGAAGTGTGAATTGCTACAGAGCTGCAGTCTGTGTGTGTATGGGGGTGTGTGCGCGCGTCAATGAGCCTGTTGTCACACTATAGAGATGCTAATAAGTCTACAGGCTGCAAAGAGCAACACAGAGAGCAGAATACTATAGTGTAAGATGTAAATAAGAATTTGTTCTTAATGACTTGCCTGGTTAAATAAAGGTTAAATAAATAAATAAAATGTGGTTAGATCTTACCTCCTGTTGGCAGTTTGGGACTAGCAGAGAGGTAGTCAGGTACTGCTTGAACCCCGTCAAAATTGCAGCTTCACGTGGGAACTTTTCATAAAGTCCCATCTGCTGCATTTTGACCCTCAGGGTTGTCTGGTACTGGGCTGTGTCCCTGAGAAAATACAGAGAAAATTAGCTCAAAGGAACTTACAGATGTTCACAGCCAAAGATCATTGATTGAACTTGTGTGTGTTGAGTGAGGTGATGAACTTACTTTTGCCATGTTGGGTCACTTGGACCAGCATCCTCACTGGAATCAGTGCTGGGGGTCTCTTCAGCGCCTCTACGGTCTTCTTCTGTGCTGCCACTGGCCGGGATGGGGGCTTGCTCGGCAGCAGCTGAAGTTGATGGTTGCTCGTCGCTGGGTTCAATGTCTGCGTCCATGGGGGCATTGAGGACGAAGAAGTTTCTTCTACGAAGATCCTCAAGAAGAGCCAGTCTGGAAGGCCTGTGGGGGTACCGCCTGCACATCTCGGCGTAGTCCCAGGTTCTGCCTTGGCGGGTCCAATCCTTCATCGACTTCTTGGCCCTCTGCAGCTCTGCCTGCCTCTCCACAACTGTGTTGCGCTTCATGCAGACCCTGGCCAGGTGGGCAGACAGTACTTCCTGGGGTTTCTCGCACAGCAGGCAGTGGATGATGCGGCGATCCGAGCTGTGAGAGAGAAAGAGAGAAAGTAGACAGTCAGTGAAACCACCCCTGACTTATTTTAAGAAATCTTTTCAAGTGAATATCACTTACTGCACTGGCAGCCACATTTGCATGTTTCAAGCAAAATACAATTCAACTAGTGAAAACAAATTGGTACTTACTTTGCAGCCTGTCCTGCCATTGTCCTCAGAAAAGTCTTTTTCACAAAAAGAAGAAAAAAAAAAACAAAGCTCTTGGGAAGAGAGAAAGCAAGAAAATAAACCAAAAAAGAATAGAAATAGAAATAGCAGGCGAAAAAAATCCTTTTAAAAAAGCAAGAAACTTCAAAAAAGAGTTTTCTTCAGAAGTCTACAGGTTCGATGAAATTCTCTTCCAAAATGGCAAAGAGGTGGTGTGTGTGATCAGAATTGAAAACACACTGATGCAGTGGAGTTTACCTGCAGTATTTATCCTCCATGATGATGCCATAGGCCCATTAGCTTGATTGTGGCCTATCAAAGGTGGGAGGAGTTTGTGACTCATCATGTGAATGGGGCTTCCCCCACAATGTTGTCAACCTGTAAATGAGTGCTAATTAATATATTCAGAGGTGAATAGTGTAGGTGATGTTCCAAATTTAGGTGTGACCTAATTGGAGAGGGCTGGAGCCTAGGAACATTCAGTGTTAGTGCAGATATGAGGCACTGGAATTAGGGAGAGGAGACGGCAGATCCCACAAAAAGGAGATTTATTGTGGCTTGGTCATTCCCTTTAAAGTCATTAAGTGTTTCTATTCAGTGCTTCAACAGCGTCCCCCCCGTCTTCAGGAGAGTTGATATGTTTCTGTTGCTGTGTAGTTCCTCTTCCAAATCGGCCAACACTGAGGTTTCCCACGTAAAAGGGGAAATACATCTTCGGCTCTTTCTCATCCTCACGTTTGTCTCTTGGGACTGGGCTTTCTGGGTGTGTGTTCTGCAGAGTGGGTCAGGTTTGGGCAACTAATTTCATCTGAGCTGGTGTGCGACTGTTCTAACATCTTTTATGAAAACAAGGCAGGGTCAAGTGTGAATGGGGCTTCCCCCACAATTTTGTCAACCTATCACATTGTTGAAAATCCGGGTAATTTCTCCTGCATTCAGCACATAGGTTGTTTGCTCCCAGAGTCTCAACATTTTGAAACCACTCCTGTGATTGTTTTTCACATGGAGGCTGTTCTAACATCTTTTATGACAACAAGGCAGGGTCAAGTGTGAATGGGGCTTCCCCCACAATGTTGTCAACCTGTAAATGAGTGCTAATTAATATATTCAGAGGTGAATAGTGTAGGTGATGAGTGCTAAGTCTCCACTTGACTTCCAATATTGCTATCTTAATGAGGCTATCTAAAAACAGATTCCAAAGGTAAGAGGAGTGTAAAATATGCTTCATAATGTGTAGATTTCAATCTTTGTGTGAAACTGAGTACAAGTTTGTGTTGAATTTGAGCAGCTGTTCTGATATTGGTTTAGACTATTGTTGAATATTCGGGTAATTTCTCCTGCATTCAGCACTTAGGCTGTTTGCTCCCAGACTCTCAACATTTTGAAACCACTCCTGTGATAGTTTTTCCCATGGAGGCTTTTTTTCTCTGTACATCAAATTAAGGCTTAGATAGTTGAACAGTTGTGACAGTTGCACATCACAGTGTAGATAGATTACATTCTCTTCTTTCCAACAAGCTCAGGCATTCAATGCCAGCACAACCTGGCTGGTTAACAGAAGCTAACTCATTCATCTGCTCACATCATGAGGCTATCTAAAAACAGACTCCAAAGGTAAAAGGAGAGTAAATTATGTTTCACAATGTGTAGATTTCAATCTTTGTGTGAAACTGAGTAAAAGTTTGTGTTGAATTTGAGCAGCTGTTCTGATATTGCTTTAGACTATATGGTGACATTGTTGAAAATCCGGGTAATTTCTCCTGCATTCAGCACATAGGTTGTTTGCTACCAGACTCTCAACATTTCGAAACCACTCCTGTGATTGTTTTTCACATGGAGGCTGTTCTAACATCTTTTATGAAAACAAGGCAGGGTCAAGTGTGAATGGGGCTTCCCCCACAATGTTGTCAACCTGTAGATGAGTGCTAATTAATATATTCAGAGGTGAATAGTTTAGGTGATGAGTGCTAAGTCTCCACTTGACTTCCAATATTGCTATCTTAATGAGGCTATCTAAAAACAGATTCAAAAGGTAAGAGGAGTGTAAATTATGTTTCACAATGTGTAGATTTCAATCTTTGTGTGAAACTGAGTAAAAGTTTGTGCTGAATTTGAGCAGCTGTTCTGATTTTGATTTAGACTATATGGTGACATTGTTGAAAATCCGGGTAATTTCTCCTGCATTCAGCACATAGGTTGTTTGCTACCAGCCTCTCAACATTTCGAAACCACTCCTGTGATAGTTTTTCCCATGGAGGCTTTTTTTCTCTGTACATCAAATTAAGGCTTAGATAGTTGAACAGTTGTGATAGTTGCACATCACAGTGTAGATAGATTACATTCTCTTCTTTCCAACAAGCTCAGGCATTCAATGCCAGCACAACCTGGCTGCTTAACAGAAGCCAACTCATTCATCTGCTCGACGTCTCATTCGAATGTCTGCCCTGTCAACTTTCGATGGTACTTTCTGTGCCTACCATGGTGACCACGGGTAACGGGGAATCAGGGTTCGATTCCGGAGAGGGAGCCTGAGAAACGGCTACCACATCCAAGGAAGGCAGCAGGCGCGCAAATTACCCACTCCCGACTCGGGGAGGTAGTGACGAAAAATAACAATACAGGACTCTTTCGAGGCCCTGTAATTGGAATGAGCATAGCTGCCGGAGGTGTTGGAATGGAAAGAAAGCAGCCGTGTGACTTAGCCCCTGGTGCACTTGGTTGTTGCGGGAGGCGCTTCTATGGTATCGGATGGGGATTTCTTCCGCCTTGAAGGGCCTCAGCTGGCTGCTGCTCGAGTTGTCGGTTCCTTCGCCAGCGGGAGTGCTCCAATCCGATGCGTGGGAGTGGCCTGATTGATTTGGGTGCGTGGTCCACAACCCCTACTATTGGCGCGTTGCAGAAAGAACACTGGGTAGGCTAGAGTGTTAGACTCACTACCCCCCATTTATCATTAAGTGCAAGATACTGCCGGGTAGGTTAGGGTGTAAGACCCACTGCCCCATCCAGTTGGTCGGAATGGCGTCGCCAGTTGTTACAAGCCTTGGGATGTTGCCTGCCCGAGCCTCTACTCCTAGTAGGCGTACGTCCCCTGGTAAGTGCAACCGTGTTATCCTTCGAAGGTCGGGTTGTTGGTCCTCTGATCGGCCGCCGACAGGAATGTCTGGGCCGGTTAGGAGGACCAACAGATGGTTGAATGTGGTAACACAGCGCTTCAAGAAGGCCGAGAGTGATGGACTGGGGAGTCCGGTTGCCTCTCCATTGGCACGTGGAGGTGGCTATATACCCCTTCGGAAAAGGCTTTTTCACGATTCGCCCAAAGCTAAACAGGTCCTGTTTATGGGGTTTCGGAAACATGCTCTTCCTGATGTGAGGAAGGAGCAGCCTCGGTACCAGGCTGATGATTCAGTCAAAGTGGGTATTAGGCTTCCCTTCCGAACACAGCCTTGTCCCCTCTGCAGGTCGGTTATGGCGTCAGCTTCGACATCATCGTCCCACCTTAAGTCGAAGCATAGGCTTAGGTCGGTCTTGTTCATATGCTCCTTATGCAACAAGACTGGATCAGGTTTGAGAGCCATGGCCTGTCACGTCCCCAAGTGTGGGGCGAGAAGGCAAACTCAGACCTCGGTTGGTGATGAGCGATGCACAGTCTGCTCCAAAGTCTTCACCACCAAACGTGGGCTGTCCTACCACGTTAGGGTGAAGCACGCTGGACATCTCCCGGAGCATTTGGGTCGGCCGAATGAAGGGGATAGGAGGCCA
>NC_136017.1:19897806-19930306 GCF_048128805.1 Centroberyx gerrardi | reverse complement strand
CAGATGAAATTAGTTGCCCAAACCTGACCCACTCTGCAGAACACACACCCAGAAAGCCCAGTCCCATGAGACAAACGTGAGGATGAGAAAGAGCCGAAGATATATTTCCCCTTTTACGTGGGAAACCTCAGTGTTGGCCGATTTGGAAGAGGAACTACACAGCAACAGAAACATATCAACTCTCCAGAAGACGGGGGGGACGCTGTTGAAGCACTGAATAGAAACACTTAATGACTTTAAAGGGAATGACCAAGCCACAATAAATCTCCTTTTTGTGGGATCTGCCGTCTCCTCTCCCTAATTCCAGTGCCTCATATCGAACACTGAATGTTCCTAGGCTCCAGCCCTCTCCAATTAGGTCACACCTAAATTTGGAACATCACCTACACTATTCACCTCTGAATATATTAATTAGCACTCATTTACAGGTTGACAACATTGTGGGGGAAGCCCCATTCACATGATGAGTCACAAACTCCTCCCACCTTTGATAGGCCACAATCAAGCTAATGGGCCTATGGCATCATCATGGAGGATAAATACTGCAGGTAAACTCCACTGCATCAGTGTGTTTTCAATTCTGATCACACACACCACCTCTTTGCCATTTTGGAAGAGAATTTCATCGAACCTGTAGACTTCTGAAGAAAACTCTTTTTTGAAGTTTCTTGCTTTTTTAAAAGGATTTTTTTCGCCTGCTATTTCTATTTCTATTCTTTTTTGGTTTATTTTCTTGCTTTCTCTCTTCCCAAGAGCTTTGTTTTTTTTTTCTTCTTTTTGTGAAAAAGACTTTTCTGAGGACAATGGCAGGACAGGCTGCAAAGTAAGTACCAATTTGTTTTCACTAGTTGAATTGTATTTTGCTTGAAACATGCAAATGTGGCTGCCAGTGCAGTAAGTGATATTCACTTGAAAAGATGTCTTAAAATAAGTCAGGGGTGGTTTCACTGACTGTCTACTTTCTCTCTTTCTCTCTCACAGCTCGGATCGCCGCATCATCCACTGCCTGCTGTGCGAGAAACCCCAGGAAGTACTGTCTGCCCACCTGGCCAGGGTCTGCATGAAGCGCAACACAGTTGTGGAGAGGCAGGCAGAGCTGCAGAGGGCCAAGAAGTCGATGAAGGATTGGACCCGCCAAGGCAGAACCTGGGACTACGCCGAGATGTGCAGGCGGTACCCCCACAGGCCTTCCAGACTGGCTCTTCTTGAAGATCTTCGTAGAAGAAACTTCTTCGTCCTCAATGCCCCCATGGACGCAGACATTGAACCCAGCGACGAGCAACCATCAACTTCAGCTGCTGCCGAGCAAGCCCCCATCCCGGCCAGTGGCAGCACAGAAGAAGACCGTAGAGGCGCTGAAGAGACCCCCGGCACTGATTCCAGTGAGGATGCTGGTCCAAGTGACCCAACATGGCAAAAGTAAGTTCATCACCTCACTCAACACACACAAGTTCAATCAATGATCTTTGGCTGTGAACATCTGTAAGTTCCTTTGAGCTAATTTTCTCTGTATTTTCTCAGGGACACGGCCCAGTACCAGACAACCTTGAGGGTCAAAATGCAGCAGATGGGACTTTATGAAAAGTTCCCACGTGAAGCTGCAATTTTGACGGGGTTCAAGCAGTACCTGACTACCTCTCTGCTAGTCCCAAACTGCCAACAGGAGGTAAGATCTAACCACATTTTATTTATTTATTTAACCTTTATTTAACCAGGCAAGTCATTAAGAACAAATTCTTATTTACATCTTACACTATAGTATTCTGCTCTCTGTGTTGCTCTTTGCAGCCTGTAGACTTATTAGCATCTCTATAGTGTGACAACAGGCTCATTGACACGCGCACACACCCCCATACACACACAGACTGCAGCTCTGTAGCAATTCACACTTCTTCTCTTCCTCTTTCATCACAGGTAGACAATGTCTCCAGGATGCTCAGGTACATCCAGCCGAGCGGGAATGAGGTGAGCATGGACTTTCTCCTGAAGAGCACGGAAACCCAAGACTTCCTTAACAGACTGAGAGTAGTGCAGATGAGTCCATCCACCATCATCAACTACATAAAGAACATGATCCGGTGTGTCCAGTATCTCAAGACACGCCTGGATTTGGCTGCAGCGGACCCGGACTTCCACAGGAAGTGTCAGGCATACATTGAGCTGCTCAACACCTTGAGGAAGCCAGTGGCAAAGGCCCTCAGCAAAGCCACATGCCAAAAAAGGTGAGTTGTTAATCTCCCTGCTCTACCTTTCCTTTAATGACTTCTCTCATGTGGATAGTACTTGGAAGGCTGCCAGGATTATGTGATACAGAAAAATCTCTAGCTCTCCTCCTCATTGGTGTTTTGTTTTATCTTATCATTCTAGGTACGACCGCTTCATTCATGGCCAGGTGACTCTCCATGACTGCCAGAGAGTCCTCCGCGAGTCAAACAAGGACATGCTGGGCATCTACGGGAGGCTCCTGCAGCACCAGCATGTGGAAGAAGAGGAGAAGACGCTGTTCCGCTACCACTGCGAAGCCATCCTGATCCTAAAACATTTCCAGAGACCCGGAGCAGTGGAGGGATTGACAGTAAGTACTTTTCCCCCTCAGTGTTTCCTCAGTTGGTACAAAGTATTGCATGTAGTCAGTAGAAAATATTGCATGTCCAGATTCAAATAGAACAGGGTTACTTTGTTCATGTCATTAATTCCCACGGTGTCCTTCATTGTTTTCCAGACGTCAGAGTGGCTCGACCAGAAGCGCGTTGATGGACGAGTCTGTGTGGGGGTCAGCCAACATAAAACGGCCACAATGCAGATTGCGACATTTGCCCTCACCGAGGAGGAGGCTGCAGTAAGTTCTCTAACAGGCTGAAAAAACTCACCATGAATAACTGTAACACCAGAATCAGAATCAGTTCCTGCTTTGCCTCGCTGGTCCATTTCTTCACTGTTTTGACCAAAGGCTCCATCAATAATTTCTCAAGTATTAACTTCATTCATATCTTATCTCCACAGATGCTGGACGAATACTACCATGGCATCCGCCAAGGATGTATGCAGGACGGTGTGGATGATGAGGGCAAATTTTTCCTGTCCAAATCCGGCGGACCAATTTCCAGCGCCACCAACGACCTCAGACGTCTGCATGAACAGTAAGTATTAGCAGAATCCCATGTACTAACATGTATATATTAATATGTACTGCACAGAGAAGGTAGACAAGGATTAAATTGGTAGACTGGTTTTGTACTCTTTCTATAATATTATTCAAATAATATTATAAAAACAGGAGAAAAATTGAAACATGAACATGCTGAGACCTCGTAAAATGCAGCACATGTGCTCGATGGAGGAGGCTGTTTTCCCAGTCTCAACGATGTGAGCCGAAGGTTAGGGTTAGGGCTATTTTCTGTAAAAAAAAAAAAAGAACTGAAAGAATTCAGGGTTGAGAGTGGGATTGTAATCTGAGATTTCTTCTTCATTGCAGCTACAAATTACCAAACATCACCAGCCAAGAAATCAGAAAAGTTGCAGAGACAGCGGTGAGTGCAAACTTTTCAGAGGAGCAGAAAAGTGCAGCGGCACACTACATGGCCCACTACAGGATGAGGACCCTGGAGGGTATCGTGGCCACCGCCAACCTGTTCAACAGTTTGGAAGGGTATGTGTCATCATCCAAAACACACAACCTTCAACTATTCTCTCTCTCACAGCTTCTTCCAAGGTCAGTCCAGCTGTTTGTCAGTGTTTAACCATGAAACCTTCTCCATTTTGCAGTTCTTCTACTGATGAGTCAGGGGATGAGAGGAGTGGTCGGGGACAGAAGAGAGGCAGAGACACCGCTGAACAGGATGGCAGGGACTTTGCCGCGTTCATCCAGCACTTCCCGGTGACAGCGACTGGCCAGCCTCCCACTAAGAAGCAGCGGACCGACGCTGGCTTTACGACAGACAGAGTGTTTTATGATCGGTGGAGGGCTGCGCAGTATGGCAAGCGGGAGGAATACCTCTTGTGTAAGTGTAAATACTTTATTATGCAATGATTCAATTAAATGATCAACAACATTTCTATAAACAAAAGTAACGTAGAATTCACAAGTGTGGACAAGAATTTAAATTTAAATTTTCTCTCTTTGACAGCCCAATGTACAAGACACCCCCCAACTGTCCAGAAGGTCACAAAGGTCATCAGGGATGAGGGGTGGACTGCCAACCATCCCCGTCCTGAGGACATTGTGGCAAAGTGGAAACCAGCCAAGAGGGTGCAGGTTGAGAGTGATCCACGCATCATTAGGAGGGTCACAAGGCAGAGGTGGACAGGCCTGGCCATCAAGGATTTCGGTGGCAACAAAGGGAAAGGTATGTAAAAATGTCTTGTGAGCAGGAGATCATTAATCCAGCAGTCAAACACTGAGATAATTGTAATCCTATAATGGACAAGCACATTTAATCCCTAAACACACTGTTTAGCACCCATTGCTGTAACATTTCCGCTCAAAGAAGCTTGTGTTTGTTTTCCTTTGCTCTCCTGTTTTCTCTGTAAATTCACATATTCACATACTAATGTCACCTTCTTTTGACCACAGGAGTTGTTGCCACCAAATCCTTTGCCAAGGGCTCCATCATCTGTGATTATCATGGCAAGGTAATCACAGCAGCAGAGGGCAGGAAGATGATGGAGTCCATGCAGGATGAGATGGGCTACCTTTTTTTCTTCAAGAGTCATGATGGTCGCGACCTCTGCATCGACGCCCAGACGTTTCCTTGCGAGTGTCACCCATCTGTCGAAACCCTTGGCAGAATGATGAACCATTCGCGGAAGAACAGCAGTGTCACGCCACGGTACTGCAAGATGAACTTGCCGGAAGGAGTGAGGGATGTCATCCTGTTCCAGGCCTCCAAAGACATTTCCATAAGCGAAGAGCTCCGGTTCGACTACGGAGTGAACAGGAAGTCTTTCCGAGGAGAAGGGCTGGAACTCGAGTGGCTGGATGACTGACCAACATAGCAGCAGGTAAAGTTTGAATGCAGGCCTATTAAGGGGTGTGTGTGTGTGTGTGTGTGTGTGCCAGAGTTGCCAGTGAGGGGCCCTGCAGGCCTCTCCTTTTCTTTCACTGCATCAATAAATTCATACAACTTCTCTTTATCTTTCATCACAGGTGGACAGTCTCCAGGATGCAGAATCAACTCAGCACAGAAGAGGACAGTGGCAGCGCTTTTGATGCAGAATTCTGACGAAGCTGAGAAAAATGTGAAAGGCCCAGACCAGGGATTTCCTCCTGCTCCTCCTCCCCCATCATCATTATCTGCACTCTGCACCATTGCACTATTGTCCTAGTGTTCTTTACATATGTATATATATACTGTTTTTTTTATTATATGTCTATATCTGCATATTTGTACATAGTAGTTAAATGCTTAGGTTTACCTCTGTTCATCTTGTTTTGTAAATAAAATCATCTTGCTTTAAAAGTAATCCTCGGGTATGGCGTCCTCTTTATATGTTGCTGGTCACAAGGTTGAGCCAAATGTTTTCTTTGTTGTGGCCGTAAGAGTTATTTTGATCTATATTATAACCCATGAAGGAAAGTTATAGATATCACTGGTGGTGTTTATTTGGTGTTTCTACTGTCAACATTACTACAATAAAAGAAAAGGTGGTGTACTACACTAAACTGAAGGTAAAGGAAAGAAGTTAGAATATTGTATGTTAAAGGAATATTTGTAGTCAGCATGGTAACAGTGAGTACCAGGGGCACGTCACAATTATATAGTATGCAGTATACAGTTGTATGACTTACACTGTGTAAATATTTGTGAATTATCTGATAACCCTCACACTTATTGTAAAAACAGCATCTCAGTACTCTTCTCAGTGGTGTGTGTCTCTCTTGGCACTGCTGTAGGAGCAAGGGAGCTTACAGCTCTCTGTGTGTCTCTCATATACATGCAAATTTCCCCCCATCCCCCATGGGCTGCACTAGGAGCTGTGCAGCAAGGGAGCTTACAGCTCTCTGTGTGTCTCTCATACGCATGCATACAGGAAAGAATTTATAAAGGAAAAAGGGTTAAAAGGCTCAACTTAATGAGCCCATCCAGTAACATCAGGTTTTCAGCACATCCAGGAGCTGAAATGAACCCTCGTTGCCTGGGGTGGATCTTACATGCACTTTCCAACCTTTTATTAATAACCCCTGACAAAATCCTCTGCAGCACCGGTCCTATGGTAATTGGTCTCTACTGAGAGGCGTCAAGTTGGGCCCTTGGATCATCAGACTTCGGAATAAGCGTGGTCCTGTTCTCTTAAGAACATCTGGAAACCTTCCAGACAGCAAGATGGTGTCGAACAGGTGGGACATCTTTTCACCTTTGGGGTCCCAGGTAGCGCCGAGCCTTCTTCTTGATTTTAGGCGTCTTTCTCCTGCGCACCATTGTGAGGCGCCTAGGCCTTTCAACTTTTGGAGGACACAGTCCCTTAACCAACTTAACAATGAACTTGTTGATAGACCTGATCTCTAAGTTCGAAGGAGACTGGGACCGAGGAGACTCCTCGGAGGCTCTTTGAAGACTTTCCAGCCTCGCCTCTCTGCCTCTTGTGCTAATATATCACACAGCTTGTTATGTCTCGCCATATGGTTTCGCTTGAGTTTCCTACAAGCACCCAAGATGTGTTTCATCGTTTCCACTGTTTTCCCACACAATCTACATTGCTTGTCGCACCTTTGACCACCTCTGCCTCTCAATTAAAACGCCCTAGTCCGGAAGGTGTTGGTATGCAATTGGAGTGCCAAAATATATTGGCTCTCACTGATATTGCAACCACTTGGGTTACGCAGCCAGTGGTTGCTGATGGGGTCCGCCCGGAAGTTGTTAATCCCCATGCCTTGGGCCTTTAGGCTGGCCCACTTGTCGAATGCCTCTCTTTTCCAATCAAAGCGCACCCTTTCCCCTGACAAAAGGGCTTCTGTCGACCCATCCTGACCTGCCAAGGAAGGGTCATTCACCGTCTCACCTGATGCCTTCCGCAACCTCCGAAGGTGATTCGCTGTGACGGTTTTTCTTGTTATCAGTTTGGTGCACTCATCTTTAGAGTGCACCAGAGACACAATCCTGTTTGCTTGTACTTTGGGAATGTGCCTCGCCAGTCTATCCAAACCCAGGCCTCCATCTCTGCACCTAGCATACAGCAATCCATCAGTCACTGACTGATGGAGGTGTAGCCATTGCCGGACCGCCACTCTGAGGATACGATCGCTCTGCTCCGACTTGGCCAGGCCCACTGAGCCATTATCCGCGAGATAGATGACTCTAGGCACTCCATAAGTCTGAAGCATCTCAACTTTCTGATTGGGTTTCAGGGGAGCCTCTGATAGCTTCACAACCAGCTTTGAGACCATCGATCCAATATCAGGCTTGATGATACCTTTCCAAGGATTCACCATCACCCCCAGGTATTTCTCAGCCTCTTGCACACCAATCATGTGCATGTCGAGACCGCCCAATTGCCATGGTGGGCGTGCATTCACCGAGTAGCTTGCCCGACATTTGTCAATGAAAAACCCGTGGCATTTCTTGACATTAAGGGTCAGGCCTGTCAGTGAGCAGAAAACCTCTAGAATACCCAGATTGCGAGCCATTCCTTCCCATGAAGAGCTCAGCAAGGCAATATCGTCAGCAAAGGCCATGGAGGAAATCTTAAAGTCATCAAAGACATCAATGATCAGAGCAGTACGCGCTTTGATCATGACCAGGTCAGGGACAAGAACCTGCCCATCGGCTCTCTTCAAGTGAGGCTCCTTGTGGACTATCCAGCCTCGCCTCTCAGCCTCTTGTGCGAGAATCTCACACAGCTTGTTATGCCTCGCCATACGATTCCGTTTAAGTTTCCTACAAACACCCAAAATGTGTTTCAGTGTTTCCACTGCTTTCCCACACAATCTGCACCGTTTGTCGTTCCTTTGGCCGCCTCGGCCCCTCGAGTCAAACGCTCTGGTCCGGAAGGTGTTAGTACGCATCTGGAGTGCCAAGATGAATTGGCTCTCACTGAGATAACAACCGCCTGGGTTACGCAGCCAGTGGTTGCTGATCGGGTCTGCTCGGAAATTGCCGATCCCCGTTCCCTGAGCTTTCAGATCGGCCCACCTGTCAAATGCTTCTTTCCTCCAGTCGAAGCAAACCTTTTCTCCTGACAACAGGGTTCCTGTCGACCCCTCCTGACTCACTGAGGAGGGGTCTTCAACCGTCTCACCAGACGCCTCTCTCAACCTCCGAAGGTGACTCGTCGTGACAGTTTTCCTTGTCATTAATTTGGTGCACTCATCCCTGGAGTGCACCAGAGACACAATTCTGTTCGCCTGAACACTCGGAATATGTCTCGCCAGTTTGTTCAAACCAAGTCCTCCATCTTTGCATCTGGCATACAACAAGCCATTAGTCACTGACTGATGGAGGTGTAGCCACTGCCGGACCGCCACTCTGAGGACACGGTCACTCTGCTCCAACTTGGCCAGTCCCACTGAGCCATTATCAGCCAGATAAATGACTCTGGGCACCCCATAAGTTCTCTTAAGGATTCCTGGCAGCTTACCGGACAACATCATCGCCGTAAACAGATTCGCCAACTCAATACACTTCGGGTCCCATCGAAGGAGGACCGCCTTCGAGATACCGTCGAGACCAGTCCCCGTACTGGCTTTCATATTCCTGAGTATTCTCCGCACTTCCCAGGGAGAGACTGGGCTCTCAAAGACTGAATTATCGGCTTTCGTTGATGTTCGAAATTGGCCTAGACCAACATAAGCATCAGCACCCTCCCACTTTTCCTTGAATGCATTTTCTACCACCGCTGGTGCGATAGGGCATCCACTATGATCGGTACCGTCGAAGATCAACTTAGCCAAGCTGCTACGGTTGACCTCATATAACATCTGGAGGCGCCTGAAACCGCGTTTTCCAGGCCCTTTCTTGGTCACAGCAGACCGTCTGTGACCCCCCACAACCTTAACCACTGTCGGTCGGGGGCTCAATAGCTTAGTCAATTTCTTGACAAAGCGCCTAATCTCTCCCACCGGAGATGTAGGAGAGAAGACCCCACGCTCAGTGCCGTCGTCCGGGGCATCAGCAAGGCTCTCACGGATCTTGGCCCTCACCTCGTCTGGAGGGTTGTCCCACTCGATGGGCAGTTTCAGTGCTTGCAACACTCCATCCCAATCAGCAACCGCCGTTGGGGGGGGCGACGATCCCTTGCTCAATCGCCGTAGTTGTTTGCACTTGTTTCTGATCTGGGCCAATGTATACTTGGGAAGCTTAGTCGCTGCAGAGGCATAGAAGCCAGTGGTCCCACCAGTTGACTCCATCAGGGATCTGAGAAGCACAACATCTGGTTGGGACCACATACCTTTCCTTGGCCTCCTATCCCCTTCATTCGGCCGACCCAAATGCTCCGGGAGATGTCCAGCGTGCTTCACCCTAACGTGGTAGGACAGCCCACGTTTGGTGGTGAAGACTTTGGAGCAGACTGTGCATCGCTCATCACCAACCGAGGTCTGACTTTGCCTTCTCGCCCCACACTTGGGGACGTGACAGGCCATGGCTCTCAAACCTGATCCAGTCTTGTTGCATAAGGAGCATATGAACAAGACCGACCTAAGCCTATGCTTCGACTTAAGGTGGGACGATGATGTCGAAGCTGACGCCATAACCGACCTGCAGAGGGGACAAGGCTGTGTTCGGAAGGGAAGCCTAATACCCACTTTGACTGAATCATCAGCCTGGTACCGAGGCTGCTCCTTCCTCACATCAGGAAGAGCATGTTTCCGAAACCCCATAAACAGGACCTGTTTAGCTTTGGGCGAATCGTGAAAAAGCCTTTTCCGAAGGGGTATATAGCCACCTCCACGTGCCAATGGAGAGGCAACCGGACTCCCCAGTCCATCACTCTCGGCCTTCTTGAAGCGCTGTGTTACCACATTCAACCATCTGTTGGTCCTCCTAACCGGCCCAGACATTCCTGTCGGCGGCCGATCAGAGGACCAACAACCCGACCTTCGAAGGATAACACGGTTGCACTTACCAGGGGACGTACGCCTACTAGGAGTAGAGGCTCGGGCAGGCAACATCCCAAGGCTTGTAACAACTGGCGACGCCATTCCGACCAACTGGATGGGGCAGTGGGTCTTACACCCTAACCTACCCGGCAGTATCTTGCACTTAATGATAAATGGGGGGTAGTGAGTCTAACACTCTAGCCTACCCAGTGTTCTTTCTGCAACGCGCCAATAGTAGGGGTTGTGGACCACGCACCCAAATCAATCAGGCCACTCCCACGCATCGGATTGGAGCACTCCCGCTGGCGAAGGAACCGACAACTCGAGCAGCAGCCAGCTGAGGCCCTTCAAGGCGGAAGAAATCCCCATCCGATACCATAGAAGCGCCTCCCGCAACAACCAAGTGCACCAGGGGCTAAGTCACACGGCTGCTTTCTTTCCATTCCAACACCTCCGGCAGCTATGCTCATTCCAATTACAGGGCCTCGAAAGAGTCCTGTATTGTTATTTTTCGTCACTACCTCCCCGAGTCGGGAGTGGGTAATTTGCGCGCCTGCTGCCTTCCTTGGATGTGGTAGCCGTTTCTCAGGCTCCCTCTCCGGAATCGAACCCTGATTCCCCGTTACCCGTGGTCACCATGGTAGGCACAGAAAGTACCATCGAAAGTTGATAGGGCAGACATTCGAATGAGACGTCGAGCAGATGAATGAGTTGGCTTCTGTTAAGCAGCCAGGTTGTGCTGGCATTGAATGCCTGAGCTTGTTGGAAAGAAGAGAATGTAATCTATCTACACTGTGATGTGCAACTATCACAACTGTTCAACTATCTAAGCCTTAATTTGATGTACAGAGAAAAAAAGCCTCCATGGGAAAAACTATCACAGGAGTGGTTTCGAAATGTTGAGAGTCTGGTAGCAAACAACCTATGTGCTGAATGCAGGAGAAATTACCCGGATTTTCAACAATGTCACCATATAGTCTAAAGCAATATCAGAACAGCTGCTCAAATTCAGCACAAACTTTTACTCAGTTTCACACAAAGATTGAAATCTACACATTGTGAAACATAATTTACACTCCTCTTACCTTTTGAATCTGTTTTTAGATAGCCTCATTAAGATAGCAATATTGGAAGTCAAGTGGAGACTTAGCACTCATCACCTAAACTATTCACCTCTGAATATATTAATTAGCACTCATCTACAGGTTGACAACATTGTGGGGGAAGCCCCATTCACACTTGACCCTGCCTTGTTTTCATAAAAGATGTTAGAACAGCCTCCATGTGAAAAACAATCACAGGAGTGGTTTCGAAATGTTGAGAGTCTGGTAGCAAACAACCTATGTGCTGAATGCAGGAGAAATTACCCGGATTTTCAACAATGTCACCATATAGTCTAAAGCAATATCAGAACAGCTGCTCAAATTCAACACAAACTTTTACTCAGTTTCACACAAAGATTGAAATCTACACATTGTGAAACATAATTTACTCTCCTTTTACCTTTGGAGTCTGTTTTTAGATAGCCTCATGATGTGAGCAGATGAATGAGTTAGCTTCTGTTAACCAGCCAGGTTGTGCTGGCATTGAATGCCTGAGCTTGTTGGAAAGAAGAGAATGTAATCTATCTACACTGTGATGTGCAACTGTCACAACTGTTCAACTATCTAAGCCTTAATTTGATGTACAGAGAAAAAAAGCCTCCATGGGAAAAACTATCACAGGAGTGGTTTCGAAATGTTGAGAGTCTGTTAGCAAACAACCTATCAAACGCCTTGGCAAAGTCGATGAACACTACTGCCAATGGCTTCCTCTCCCATTTGCTCAGTTTCATGAGTCCATCCAGCAACATAAGGTTTTCGGCACAACCGGGGGCAGAGATAAATCCTTTCTGTCGGGGGTGAATCTCGCAGGCATCCATCAGCCTCTTATTCAAGACCCCAGAGAATAATCTCAATATGATGGACCCTATCGTGATAGGGCGCCATCGGGATATATTAGGCTCGGATCAACTGTCTTCGGTATCAGAGTTGTTCTGTTTTTCTTGAGGACTTTTGGCAACTTTCCAGACAACATAATCGCCGTAAACAGATTCGGCAACTCTAGACATTTCGGGTCCCATCGAAGGAGGGCTACCTTCGAGATACCATCTAGACCAGGCGCCGTGCCGGCCTTCATGCCTCTGAGTACCCTACGCACCTCCCAGGGGGAGACCGGTGTCTCAAAGACTGAGTTATCAGCCTTAGTTGATGTTCGGAATTGACCCAGGCCCGCGCAGGCATCAACATTTTCCCATTTCTCCTTGAATGCCTTTTCCTGCTGGAAAGCTGGAATTACCACCAGACTTGCCCTCCAATGGATCCTCGTTAAAGGATTTAAAGTGTACTCATTCCAATTACAGGGCATAAGAATTTGTTCTTAATGACTTGCCTGGTTAAATAAAGGTTAAACCTCCTGTTGGCAGTTTGGGACTAGCAGAGAGGTAGTCAGGTACTGCTTGAAACCCGTCAAAATTGCAGCTTCACGTGGGAACTTTTCATAAAGTCCCATCTGCTGCATTTTGACCCTCAGTGATGTCTGGTACTGGGCCGTGTCCCTGAGAAAATACAGAGAAAATTAGCTCAAAGGAACTTACAGATGTTCACAGCCAAAGATCATTGATTGAACTTGTGTGTGTTGAGTGAGGTGATGAACTTACTTTTGCCATGTTGGGTCACTTGGACCAGCATCCTCACTGGAATCAGAGCCGGGGGTCTCTTCAGAGCCTCTACGGTCCTCTTCTGTGCTGCCACTGGCCGGGATGGGGGCTTGCTCGGCAGCAGCTGAAGTTGATGGTTGCTCGTCGCTGGGTTCAATGTCTGCGTCCATGGGGGCATTGAGGACGAAGAAGTTTCTTCTACGAAGATCTTCAAGAAGAGCCAGTCTGGAAGGCCTGTGGGGGTACCGCCTGCACATCTCGGCGTAGTCCCAGGTTCTGCCTTGGCGGGTCCAAGCCTTCATCGACTCCTTGGCCCTCTGCAGCTCTGCCTGCCTCTCCACAGCTGTGTTGCGTTTCATGCAGACCCTGGCCAGGTGGGCAGACAGTACTTCCTGAGGTTTCTCGCACAGCAGGCAGTGGATGATGCGGCGATCCTTCTCGCTGTGAGAGAGAAAGAGAGACAGTAGACAGTGTTTATATATATCTATATATATATATATATAGATATATATCAATCTTTGGGGCAGCCAGGAGCAAGAGGAATTCGTAATGACTGGCAATAGGTATTCCAGTCAGGAGCGGGGGTCACCATAGCCGTGACTCTGTTGGCCATCTTCCGCAGCTTTTTGCACTTCTTTTTGATTTGCACAGGCTGGTGATTAGGGAACATCTTTTGGGCAATATCATAGAAGCCCCTAACACCGCCTTTGGACTTCATCAGTTCTTGCAGGCGTTGAACTTCTACCAGCGTCCAGTTGCCTGTGCTATCAATATCATTTTTATTGTCACTTTTGACCCCCGCTCTTGCAGCAAAAAGCTGAAAGTGTTTCTTCCTCATATGGATCGTGAGACCGCCCCTTGCAGAAAAGGCTTTAGTGCAATAGTCGCACTTGTGGGTTCCCAATCCCGATTCTGCATCCTGGAGACTGTCCACCTGTGATGAAAGATAAAGAGAAGTTGTATGAATTTATTGATGCAGTGAAAGAAAAGGAGAGGCCTGCAGGGCCCCTCACTGGCAACTCTGGCACGCACACACACACACACACACACACACACACACACACACACACACACACACACACACACACATCTTAATGGGCCTGCATTCAAACTTTACCTGCTGCTATGTTGGTCAGTCATCCAGCCACTCGAGTTCCAGCCCTTCTCCTCGGAAAGACTTCCTGTTCACTCCGTAGTTGAACCGGACCTCTTCGCTGATGGAAATGTCTTTGGAGGCCTGGAACAGGATGACATCCCTCACTCCTTCCGGGAAGTTCATCTTGCAGTAGCGTGGCGTGACATTGCTGTTCTTCCGCGAATGGTTGATCATTCTGCCAAGGGTTTCTTCAGATGGGTGACACTCGCAAGGAAACGTCTGGGCGTCGATGCAAAGGTCGCGACCATCATGAGTCTTGAAAAAAAAAAGGTAGCCCATCTCATCCTGCATGGACTCCATCATCTTCCTGCCCTCTGCTGCTGTGATTACCTTGCCATGATAATCACAGATGATGGAGCCCTTGGCAAAGGATTTGGTGGCAACAACTCCTGTGGTCAAAAGAAGGTGACATTAGTGTGTGAATATGTGAATTTACAGAGAAAACAGGAGAGCAAAGGAAAACAAGTGAACAATTCATGTACTAACATAATATACAAGTATGCTGGAAATGGCAAGAATACATTTGTTAAACCTAATAGCTTGCTTGTTGGATTAATGCTCTCCTGCTCACAAGACATTTTTACATACCTTTCCCTTTGTCGCCACCAAAATCCTTGATGGCCAGGCCTGTCCACCTCTGCCTTGTGACCCTCCTAATGATGCGTGGATCACTCTCAACCTGCACCCTCTTGGCTGGTTTCCACTTTGCCACAATGTCCTCAGGACGGGGATGGTTGGCAGTCCACCCCTCATCCCTGATGACCTTTGTGACCTTCTGGACAGTTGGGGGGTGTCTTGTACATTGGGCTGTCAAAGAGAGAAAATTTAAATTTAAATTCTTGTCCACACTTGTGAATTCTACGTTACTTTTGTTTATAGAAATGTTGTTAATCATTTAATTTAATCATTGCATAATAAAGTATTTACACTTACACAAGAGGTATTCCTCCCGCTTGCCATACTGCACAGCCCTCCACCTGTCATAAAACACTCTGTCAGTCGGAAACCCAGCGTCGGTCCGTTGCTTCTTAGTGGGCGGCTGGCCAGTCGCTGTCACCGGGAAGTGCTGGATAAACGCTGTAAAGTCCCTGCCGTCCTGTTCAGCGGTGTCTCTGCCTCTCTTTTCTCTCCGACCACTCCTCGCATCCCCTGACTCATCAGTAGAAGAACTGCAAGATGGAGAAGATTTCATGGTTAAACACTGACAAACAGCTGGACTGACCTTGGAAGCAGCTGTGAGAGAGAGAATAGTTGAAGGTTGTGTGTTTTGGATGATGACACATACCGTTTCAAACTGTTGAACAGGTTGGCGGTGGCCACGATACCCTCCAGGGTCCTCATCCTGTAGTGGGCCATGTAGTGTGCCGCTGCACTTTTCTGCTCCTCTGAAAAGTTTGCACTCACCGCTGTCTCTGCAACTTTTCTGATTTCTTGGCTGGTGATGTTTGGTAATTTGTAGCTGCAATGAAGAAGAAATCTCAGATTACAATCCCACTCTCAACCCTGAATTCTTTCAGTTCTTTTTTTTTTTTACAGAAAATAGCCCTAACCCTAACCTTCTGCTCACATCGTTGAGACTGGGAAAACAGCCTCCTCCATCCAGCACATGTGCTGCATTTTACGAGGTCTCAGCATGTTCATGTTTCAATTTTTCTCCTGTTTTTATAATATTATTTGAATAATATTATAGAAAGAGTACAAAACCAGTCTACCAATTGAATCCTTGTCTACCTTCTCTGTACAGTACATATTAATATATACATGTTAGTACATGGGATTCTGCTAATACTTACTGTTCATGCAGACGTCTGAGGTCGTTGGTGGCGCTGGAAATTGGTCCGCCGGATTTGGACAGGAAAAATTTGCCCTCATCATCCACACCGTCCTGCATACATCCTTGGCGGATGCCATGGTAGTATTCGTCCAGCATCTGTGGAGATAAGATATGAATGAAGTTAATACTTGAGAAATTATTGATGGAGCCTTTGGTCAAAACAGTGAAGAAATGGACCAGCGAGGCAAAGCAGGAACTGATTCTGATTCTGGTGTTACAGTTATTCATGGTGAGTTTTTTCAGCCTGTTAGAGAACTTACTGCAGCCTCCTCCTCGGTGAGGGCAAATGTCGCAATCTGCATTGTGGCCGTTTTATGTTGGCTGACCCCCACACAGACTCGTCCATCAACGCGCTTCTGGTCGAGCCACTCTGACGTCTGGAAAACAATGAAGGACACCGTGGGAATTAATGACATGAACAAAGTAACCCTGTTCTATTTGAATCTGGACATGCAATATTTTCTGCTGACTACATGCAATACTTTGTACCAACTGAGGAAACACTGAGGGGGAAAAGTACTTACTGTCAATCCCTCCACTGCTCCGGGTCTCTGGAAATGTTTTAGGATCAGGATGGCTTCGCAGTGGTAGCGGAACAGCGTCTTCTCCTCTTCTTCCACATGCTGGTGCTGCAGGAGCCTCCCGTAGATGCCCAGCATGTCCTTGTTTGACTCGCGGAGGACTCTCTGGCAGTCATGGAGAGTCACCTGGCCATGAATGAAGCGGTCGTTCCTAGAATGATAAGATAAAACAAAACACCAATGAGGAGGAGAGCTAGAGATTTTTCTGTATCACATAATCCTGGCAGCCTTCCAAGTACTATCCACATGAGAGAAGTCATTAAAGGAAAGGTAGAGCAGGGAGATTAACAACTCACCTTTTTTGGCATGTGGCTTTGCTGAGGGCCTTTGCCACTGGCTTCCTCAAGGTGTTGAGCAGCTCAATGTATGCCTGACACTTCCTGTGGAAGTCCGGGTCCGCTGCAGCCAAATCCAGGCGTGTCTTGAGATACTGGACACACCGGATCATGTTCTGTATGTAGTTGATGATGGTGGATGGACTCATCTGCACTACTCTCAGTCTGTTAAGGAAGTCTTGGGTTTCCGTGCTCTTCAGGAGAAAGTCCATGCTCACCTCATTCCCGCTCGGCTGGATGTACCTGAGCATCCTGGAGACATTGTCTACCTGTGATGAAAGAGGAAGAGAAGAAGTGTGAATTGCTACAGAGCTGCAGTCTGTGTGTGTATGGGGGTGTGTGCGTGTGTCAATGAGCCTGTTGTCACACTATAGAGATGCTAATAAGTCTACAGGCTGCAAAGAGCAACACAGAGAGCAGAATACTATAGTGTAAGATGTAAATAAGAATTTGTTCTTAATGACTTGCCTGGTTAAATAAAGGTTAAATAAATAAATAAAATGTGGTTAGATCTTACCTCCTGTTGGCAGTTTGGGACTAGCAGAGAGGTAGTCAGGTACTGCTTGAACCCCGTCAAAATTGTAGCTTCACGTGGGAACTTTTCATAAAGTCCCATCTGCTGCATTTTGACCCTCAGGGTTGTCTGGTACTGGGCCGTGTCCCTGAGAAAATACAGAGAAAATTAGCTCAAAGGAACTTACAGATGTTCACAGCCAAAGATCATTGATTGAACTTGTGTGTGTTGAGTGAGGTGATGAACTTACTTTTGCCATGTTGGGTCACTTGGACCAGCATCCTCACTGGAATCAGTGCCGGGGGTCTCTTCAGCGCCTCTACGGTCTTCTTCTGTGCTGCCACTGGCCGGGATGGGGGCTTGCTCGGCAGCAGCTGAAGTTGATGGTTGCTCGTCGCTGGGTTCAATGTCTGCGTCCATGGGGGCATTGAGGACGAAGAAGTTTCTTCTACGAAGATCCTCAAGAAGAGCCAGTCTGGAAGGCCTGTGGGGGTACCGCCTGCACATCTCGGCGTAGTCCCAGGTTCTGCCTTGGCGGGTCCAATCCTTCATCGACTTCTTGGCCCTCTGCAGCTCTGCCTGCCTCTCCACAACTGTGTTGCGCTTCATGCAGACCCTGGCCAGGTGGGCAGACAGTACTTCCTGGGGTTTCTCGCACAGCAGGCAGTGGATGATGCGGCGATCCGAGCTGTGAGAGAGAAAGAGAGAAAGTAGACAGTCAGTGAAACCACCCCTGACTTATTTTAAGAAATCTTTTCAAGTGAATATCACTTACTGCACTGGCAGCCACATTTGCATGTTTCAAGCAAAATACAATTCAACTAGTGAAAACAAATTGGTACTTACTTTGCAGCCTGTCCTGCCATTGTCCTCAGAAAAGTCTTTTTCACAAAAAGAAGAAAAAAAAAAACAAAGCTCTTGGGAAGAGAGAAAGCAAGAAAATAAACCAAAAAAGAATAGAAATAGAAATAGCAGGCGAAAAAAATCCTTTTAAAAAAGCAAGAAACTTCAAAAAAGAGTTTTCTTCAGAAGTCTACAGGTTCGATGAAATTCTCTTCCAAAATGGCAAAGAGGTGGTGTGTGTGATCAGAATTGAAAACACACTGATGCAGTGGAGTTTACCTGCAGTATTTATCCTCCATGATGATGCCATAGGCCCATTAGCTTGATTGTGGCCTATCAAAGGTGGGAGGAGTTTGTGACTCATCATGTGAATGGGGCTTCCCCCACAATGTTGTCAACCTGTAAATGAGTGCTAATTAATATATTCAGAGGTGAATAGTGTAGGTGATGTTCCAAATTTAGGTGTGACCTAATTGGAGAGGGCTGGAGCCTAGGAACATTCAGTGTTCGATATGAGGCACTGGAATTAGGGAGAGGAGACGGCAGATCCCACAAAAAGGAGATTTATTGTGGCTTGGTCATTCCCTTTAAAGTCATTAAGTGTTTCTATTCAGTGCTTCAACAGCGTCCCCCCCGTCTTCAGGAGAGTTGATATGTTTCTGTTGCTGTGTAGTTCCTCTTCCAAATCGGCCAACACTGAGGTTTCCCACGTAAAAGGGGAAATACATCTTCGGCTCTTTCTCATCCTCACGTTTGTCTCTTGGGACTGGGCTTTCTGGGTGTGTGTTCTGCAGAGTGGGTCAGGTTTGGGCAACTAATTTCATCTGAGCTGGTGTGCGACTGTTCTAACATCTTTTATGAAAACAAGGCAGGGTCAAGTGTGAATGGGGCTTCCCCCACAATTTTGTCAACCTATCACATTGTTGAAAATCCGGGTAATTTCTCCTGCATTCAGCACATAGGTTGTTTGCTCCCAGAGTCTCAACATTTTGAAACCACTCCTGTGATTGTTTTTCACATGGAGGCTGTTCTAACATCTTTTATGACAACAAGGCAGGGTCAAGTGTGAATGGGGCTTCCCCCACAATGTTGTCAACCTGTAAATGAGTGCTAATTAATATATTCAGAGGTGAATAGTGTAGGTGATGAGTGCTAAGTCTCCACTTGACTTCCAATATTGCTATCTTAATGAGGCTATCTAAAAACAGATTCCAAAGGTAAGAGGAGTGTAAAATATGCTTCATAATGTGTAGATTTCAATCTTTGTGTGAAACTGAGTACAAGTTTGTGTTGAATTTGAGCAGCTGTTCTGATATTGGTTTAGACTATTGTTGAATATTGGGGTAATTTCTCCTGCATTCAGCACTTAGGCTGTTTGCTCCCAGGGTCTCAACATTTTGAAACCACTCCTGTGATAGTTTTTCCCATGGAGGCTTTTTTTCTCTGTACATCAAATTAAGGCTTAGATAGTTGAACAGTTGTGATAGTTGCACATCACAGTGTAGATAGATTACATTCTCTTCTTTCCAACAAGCTCAGGCATTCAATGCCAGCACAACCTGGCTGGTTAACAGAAGCTAACTCATTCATCTGCTCACATCATGAGGCTATCTAAAAACAGACTCCAAAGGTAAAAGGATAGTAAATTATGTTTCACAATGTGTAGATTTCAATCTTTGTGTGAAACTGAGTAAAAGTTTGTGTTGAATTTGAGCAGCTGTTCTGATATTGCTTTAGACTATATGGTGACATTGTTGAAAATCCGGGTAATTTCTCCTGCATTCAGCACATAGGTTGTTTGCTCCCAGAGTCTCAACATTTTGAAACCACTCCTGTGATTGTTTTTCACATGGAGGCTGTTCTAACATCTTTTATGACAACAAGGCAGGGTCAAGTGTGAATGGGGCTTCCCCCACAATGTTGTCAACCTGTAAATGAGTGCTAATTAATATATTCAGAGGTGAATAGTGTAGGTGATGAGTGCTAAGTCTCCACTTGACTTCCAATATTGCTATCTTAATGAGGCTATCTAAAAACAGATTCCAAAGGTAAGAGGAGTGTAAAATATGCTTCATAATGTGTAGATTTCAATCTTTGTGTGAAACTGAGTACAAGTTTGTGTTGAATTTGAGCAGCTGTTCTGATATTGGTTTAGACTATTGTTGAATATTCGGGTAATTTCTCCTGCATTCAGCACTTAGGCTGTTTGCTCCCAGACTCTCAACATTTTGAAACCACTCCTGTGATAGTTTTTCCCATGGAGGCTTTTTTTCTCTGTACATCAAATTAAGGCTTAGATAGTTTAACAGTGGTGATAGTTGCACATCACAGTGTAGATAGATTACATTCTCTTCTTTCCAACAAGCTCAGGCATTCAATGCCAGCACAACCTGGCTGGTTAACAGAAGCTAACTCATTCATCTGCTCACATCATGAGGCTATCTAAAAACAGACTCCAAAGGTAAAAGGATAGTAAATTATGTTTCACAATGTGTAGATTTCAATCTTTGTGTGAAACTGAGTAAAAGTTTGTGTTGAATTTGAGCAGCTGTTCTGATATTGCTTTAGACTATATGGTGACATTGTTGAAAATCCGGGTAATTTCTCCTGCATTCAGCACATAGGTTGTTTGCTCCCAGAGTCTCAACATTTTGAAACCACTCCTGTGATTGTTTTTCACATGGAGGCTGTTCTAACATCTTTTATGACAACAAGGCAGGGTCAAGTGTGAATGGGGCTTCCCCCACAATGTTGTCAACCTGTAAATGAGTGCTAATTAATATATTCAGAGGTGAATAGTGTAGGTGATGAGTGCTAAGTCTCCACTTGACTTCCAATATTGCTATCTTAATGAGGCTATCTAAAAACAGATTCCAAAGGTAAGAGGAGTGTAAAATATGCTTCATAATGTGTAGATTTCAATCTTTGTGTGAAACTGAGTACAAGTTTGTGTTGAATTTGAGCAGCTGTTCTGATATTGGTTTAGACTATTGTTGAATATTCGGGTAATTTCTCCTGCATTCAGCACTTAGGCTGTTTGCTCCCAGGGTCTCAACATTTTGAAACCACTCCTGTGATAGTTTTTCCCATGGAGGCTTTTTTTCTCTGTACATCAAATTAAGGCTTAGATAGTTGAACAGTTGTGATAGTTGCACATCACAGTGTAGATAGATTACATTCTCTTCTTTCCAACAAGCTCAGGCATTCAATGCCAGCACAACCTGGCTGGTTAACAGAAGCTAACTCATTCATCTGCTCACATCATGAGGCTATCTAAAAACAGACTCCAAAGGTAAAAGGATAGTAAATTATGTTTCACAATGTGTAGATTTCAATCTTTGTGTGAAACTGAGTAAAAGTTTGTGTTGAATTTGAGCAGCTGTTCTGATATTGCTTTAGACTATATGGTGACATTGTTGAAAATCCGGGTAATTTCTCCTGCATTCAGCACATAGGTTGTTTGCTCCCAGAGTCTCAACATTTTGAAACCACTCCTGTGATTGTTTTTCACATGGAGGCTGTTCTAACATCTTTTATGACAACAAGGCAGGGTCAAGTGTGAATGGGGCTTCCCCCACAATGTTGTCAACCTGTAAATAAGTGCTAATTAATATATTCAGAGGTGAATAGTGTAGGTGATGAGTGCTAAGTCTCCACTTGACTTCCAATATTGCTATCTTAATGAGGCTATCTAAAAACAGATTCCAAAGGTAAGAGGAGTGTAAAATATGCTTCATAATGTGTAGATTTCAATCTTTGTGTGAAACTGAGTACAAGTTTGTGTTGAATTTGAGCAGCTGTTCTGATATTGCTTTAGACTATTGTTGAATATTCGGGTAATTTCTCCTGCATTCAGCACTTAGGCTGTTTGCTCCCAGACTCTCAACATTTTGAAACCACTCCTGTGATAGTTTTTCCCATGGAGGCTTTTTTTCTCTGTACATCAAATTAAGGCTTAGATAGTTGAACAGTTGTGATAGTTGCACATCACAGTGTAGATAGATTACATTCTCTTCTTTCCAACAAGCTCAGGCATTCAATGCCAGCACAACCTGGCTGGTTAACAGAAGCTAACTCATTCATCTGCTCACATCATGAGGCTATCTAAAAACAGACTCCAAAGGTAAAAGGATAGTAAATTATGTTTCACAATGTGTAGATTTCAATCTTTGTGTGAAACTGAGTAAAAGTTTGTGTTGAATTTGAGCAGCTGTTCTGATATTGCTTTAGACTATATGGTGACATTGTTGAAAATCCGGGTAATTTCTCCTGCATTCAGCACATAGGTTGTTTGCTCCCAGAGTCTCAACATTTTGAAACCACTCCTGTGATTGTTTTTCACATGGAGGCTGTTCTAACATCTTTTATGACAACAAGGCAGGGTCAAGTGTGAATGGGGCTTCCCCCACAATGTTGTCAACCTGTAAATGAGTGCTAATTAATATATTCAGAGGTGAATAGTGTAGGTGATGAGTGCTAAGTCTCCACTTGACTTCCAATATTGCTATCTTAATGAGGCTATCTAAAAACAGATTCCAAAGGTAAGAGGAGTGTAAGGGAGAGGAGGCCTCGGCCTTGGAGAGAGCAAACCATCCTGGTACAAGGCAACTCCATCTCAGCGACGAGGTCTTGTGGTCGAGGAGGTGCGCCGGCAAGAACAGGCAGCGAGGTGCGCAAAGGCCATTTCTCAAGCAAAGCAAGGGCAGTGGATGAGATGGGAGGGAGTTGAGAAGAGAAAGTTCTCTTGGAAGGAGTTGTGGGACATGGAAGCATTTCGAACCAGCTTCATTATACGAGCCACGTACGATGTCCTGCCATCTCCCAAGAACCTCAGCCAATGGTACGGCGAAGACCCTACGTGCCCCCTCTGTCCATCTCCAGCAAACCTGAAGCACATTCTTGTCGGCTGCAAGACAAGCCTTACACAAGGCCGTTACACCTGGCGGCACAACCAGGTACTGAAGTGCCTAGCAGCTACGCTGGAGAGCAGACGGACAACCATCAACGCCCTGCCTCCTCTGTCATCCCATCCTGCATCTGCAAGAGAGTTTGTCCGTGAAGGTGCGAAGCAGCCCAAGGCCTGTACCCCACATCCAGAGGCCGGGCAGTTGGGAGCGGCACGGGACTGGAAGTTACTGGCGGACCTGGAACAGAGGCTCTGCTTCCCATCTGAGATCGCCACGAGCAACCTCAGACCGGACCTCTTGCTTTGGTCCAGCTCACTTCGCACTGTCTACATCATAGAGCTTACAGTGCCCTGGGAGGACGCTGTGGGCGAGGCCTACGAACGTAAGAGGCTTAAGTAGGCTGAGCTGGCAGCCGACGCTGAACAACATGGCTGGAAAGCTATGGTTCGCCCAGTGGAAGTTGGATGCAGAGGCTTCGTAGGCATGTCAACTACCAGGCTGCTTAAGGACATGGGAATCCGAGGCCAGGGCCAACGTCAAGCCATCAAAGCCCTCCCCGGTGCTGCTGAAAGGGCGAGCCAGTGGCTCTGGATTAAGAGGAGAGACAACACCTGGGCTCCGAAATAACATCAAGAACGAGATGATGTCAAGGGGGGTGAGCCTGGGATGCCAGGCCTCATCGCTGAACCCTCTGGAGGTGTAGTGGGCTCATCAGTGAAACGCTGAGGAAGGAGGGCGCCCACTTGAAAACCCTTAGGTGTCATCGTCGTTCCCACTCACATCAGCAAGGTCTCAAGTTATGTGCAAACAAGGGATTGTATCACCTAGTCCTAAATAGAACTGCATCCTGGAGACACTGTCCACCTGTGATGAAAGATAAAGAGAAGTAGTATGAATTTATTGATGCAGTGAAAGAAAAGGAGAGGCCTGCAGGGCCCCTCACTGGCAACTCTGGCACACACACACACACACACACACACACACACACACACACATCTTAATGGGCCTGCATTCAAACTTTACCTGCTGCTATGTTGGTCAGTCATCCAGCCACTCGAGTTCCAGCCCTTCTCCTCGGAAAGACTTCCTGTTCACTCCGTAGTTGAACCGGACCTCTTCGCTGATGGAAATGTCTTTGGAGGCCTGGAACAGGATGACATCCCTCACTCCTTCCGGGAAGTTCATCTTGCAGTAGCGTGGCGTGACATTGCTGTTCTTCCGCGAATGGTTGATCATTCTGCCAAGGGTTTCTTCAGATGGGTGACACTCGCAAGGAAACGTCTGGGCGTCGATGCAAAGGTCGCGACCATCATGAGTCTTGAAAAAAAAAAGGTAGCCCATCTCATCCTGCATGGACTCCATCATCTTCCTGCCCTCTGCTGCTGTGATTACCTTGCCATGATAATCACAGATGATGGAGCCCTTGGCAAAGGATTTGGTGGCAACAACTCCTGTGGTCAAAAGAAGGTGACATTAGTGTGTGAATATGTGAATTTACAGAGAAAACAGGAGAGCAAAGGAAAACAAGTGAACAATTCATGTACTAACATAATATACAAGTATGCTGGAAATGGCAAGAATACATTTGTTAAACCTAATAGCTTGCTTGTTGGATTAATGCTCTCCTGCTCACAAGACATTTTTACATACCTTTCCCTTTGTCGCCACCAAAATCCTTGATGGCCAGGCCTGTCCACCTCTGCCTTGTGACCCTCCTAATGATGCGTGGATCACTCTCAACCTGCACCCTCTTGGCTGGTTTCCACTTTGCCACAATGTCCTCAGGACGGGGATGGTTGGCAGTCCACCCCTCATCCCTGATGACCTTTGTGACCTTCTGGACAGTTGGGGGGTGTCTTGTACATTGGGCTGTCAAAGAGAGAAAATTTAAATTTAAATTCTTGTCCACACTTGTGAATTCTACGTTACTTTTGTTTATAGAAATGTTGTTAATCATTTAATTTAATCATTGCATAATAAAGTATTTACACTTACACAAGAGGTATTCCTCCCGCTTGCCATACTGCACAGCCCTCCACCTGTCATAAAACACTCTGTCAGTCGGAAACCCAGCGTCGGTCCGTTGCTTCTTAGTGGGCGGCTGGCCAGTCGCTGTCACCGGGAAGTGCTGGATAAACACTGTAAAGTCCCTGCCGTCCTGTTCAGCGGTGTCTCTGCCTCTCTTTTCTCTCCGACCACTCCTCGCATCCCCTGACTCATCAGTAGAAGAACTGCAAGATGGAGAAGATTTCATGGTTAAACACTGACAAACAGCTGGACTGACCTTGGAAGCAGCTGTGAGAGAGAGAATAGTTGAAGGTTGTGTGTTTTGGATGATGACACATACCGTTTCAAACTGTTGAACAGGTTGGCGGTGGCCACGATACCCTCCAGGGTCCTCATCCTGTAGTGGGCCATGTAGTGTGCCGCTGCACTTTTCTGCTCCTCTGAAAAGTTTGCACTCACCGCTGTCTCTGCAACTTTTCTGATTTCTTGGCTGGTGATGTTTGGTAATTTGTAGCTGCAATGAAGAAGAAATCTCAGATTACAATCCCACTCTCAACCCTGAATTCTTTCAGTTCTTTTTTTTTTTTACAGAAAATAGCCCTAACCCTAACCTTCTGCTCACATCGTTGAGACTGGGAAAACAGCCTCCTCCATCCAGCACATGTGCTGCATTTTACGAGGTCTCAGCATGTTCATGTTTCAATTTTTCTCCTGTTTTTATAATATTATTTGAATAATATTATAGAAAGAGTACAAAACCAGTCTACCAATTGAATCCTTGTCTACCTTCTCTGTACAGTACATATTAATATATACATGTTAGTACATGGGATTCTGCTAATACTTACTGTTCATGCAGACGTCTGAGGTCGTTGGTGGCGCTGGAAATTGGTCCGCCGGATTTGGACAGGAAAAATTTGCCCTCATCATCCACACCGTCCTGCATACATCCATGGCGGATGCCATGGTAGTATTCGTCCAGCATCTGTGGAGATAAGATATGAATGAAGTTAATACTTGAGAAATTATTGATGGAGCCTTTGGTCAAAACAGTGAAGAAATGGACCAGCGAGGCAAAGCAGGAACTGATTCTGATTCTGGTGTTACAGTTATTCATGGTGAGTTTTTTCAGCCTGTTAGAGAACTTACTGCAGCCTCCTCCTCGGTGAGGGCAAATGTCGCAATCTGCATTGTGGCCGTTTTATGTTGGCTGACCCCCACACAGACTCGTCCATCAACGCGCTTCTGGTCGAGCCACTCTGACGTCTGGAAAACAATGAAGGACACCGTGGGAATTAATGACATGAACAAAGTAACCCTGTTCTATTTGAATCTGGACATGCAATATTTTCTGCTGACTACATGCAATACTTTGTACCAACTGAGGAAACACTGAGGGGGAAAAGTACTTACTGTCAATCCCTCCACTGCTCCGGGTCTCTGGAAATGTTTTAGGATCAGGATGGCTTCGCAGTGGTAGCGGAACAGCGTCTTCTCCTCTTCTTCCACATGCTGGTGCTGCAGGAGCCTCCCGTAGATGCCCAGCATGTCCTTGTTTGACTCGCGGAGGACTCTCTGGCAGTCATGGAGAGTCACCTGGCCATGAATGAAGCGGTCGTACCTAGAATGATAAGATAAAACAAAACACCAATGAGGAGGAGAGCTAGAGATTTTTCTGTATCACATAATCCTGGCAGCCTTCCAAGTACTATCCACATGAGAGAAGTCATTAAAGGAAAGGTAGAGCAGGGCGATTAACAACTCACCTTTTTTGGCATGTGGCTTTGCTGAGGGCCTTTGCCACTGGCTTCCTCAAGGTGTTGAGCAGCTCAATGTATGCCTGACACTTCCTGTGGAAGTCCGGGTCCGCTGCAGCCAAATCCAGGCGTGTCTTGAGATACTGGACACACCGGATCATGTTCTTTATGTAGTTGATGATGGTGGATGGACTCATCTGCACTACTCTCAGCCTGTTAAGGAAGTCTTGGGTTTCCGTGCTCTTCAGGAGAAAGTCCATGCTCACCTCATTCCCGCTCGGCTGGATGTACCTGAGCATCCTGGAGACATTGTCTACCTGTGATGAAAGAGGAAGAGAAGAAGTGTGAATTGCTACAGAGCTGCAGTCTGTGTGTGTATGGGGGTGTGTGCGCGCGTCAATGAGCCTGTTGTCACACTATAGAGATGCTAATAAGTCTACAGGCTGCAAAGAGCAACACAGAGAGCAGAATACTATAGTGTAAGATGTAAATAAGAATTTGTTCTTAATGACTTGCCTGGTTAAATAAAGGTTAAATAAATAAATAAAATGTGGTTAGATCTTACCTCCTGTTGGCAGTTTGGGACTAGCAGAGAGGTAGTCAGGTACTGCTTGAACCCCGTCAAAATTGCAGCTTCACGTGGGAACTTTTCATAAAGTCCCATCTGCTGCATTTTGACCCTCAGGGTTGTCTGGTACTGGGCTGTGTCCCTGAGAAAATACAGAGAAAATTAGCTCAAAGGAACTTACAGATGTTCACAGCCAAAGATCATTGATTGAACTTGTGTGTGTTGAGTGAGGTGATGAACTTACTTTTGCCATGTTGGGTCACTTGGACCAGCATCCTCACTGGAATCAGTGCCGGGGGTCTCTTCAGCGCCTCTACGGTCTTCTTCTGTGCTGCCACTGGCCGGGATGGGGGCTTGCTCGGCAGCAGCTGAAGTTGATGGTTGCTCGTCGCTGGGTTCAATGTCTGCGTCCATGGGGGCATTGAGGACGAAGAAGTTTCTTCTACGAAGATCCTCAAGAAGAGCCAGTCTGGAAGGCCTGTGGGGGTACCGCCTGCACATCTCGGCGTAGTCCCAGGTTCTGCCTTGGCGGGTCCAATCCTTCATCGACTTCTTGGCCCTCTGCAGCTCTGCCTGCCTCTCCACAACTGTGTTGCGCTTCATGCAGACCCTGGCCAGGTGGGCAGACAGTACTTCCTGGGGTTTCTCGCACAGCAGGCAGTGGATGATGCGGCGATCCGAGCTGTGAGAGAGAAAGAGAGAAAGTAGACAGTCAGTGAAACCACCCCTGACTTATTTTAAGAAATCTTTTCAAGTGAATATCACTTACTGCACTGGCAGCCACATTTGCATGTTTCAAGCAAAATACAATTCAACTAGTGAAAACAAATTGGTACTTACTTTGCAGCCTGTCCTGCCATTGTCCTCAGAAAAGTCTTTTTCACAAAAAGAAGAAAAAAAAAAACAAAGCTCTTGGGAAGAGAGAAAGCAAGAAAATAAACCAAAAAAGAATAGAAATAGAAATAGCAGGCGAAAAAAATCCTTTTAAAAAAGCAAGAAACTTCAAAAAAGAGTTTTCTTCAGAAGTCTACAGGTTCGATGAAATTCTCTTCCAAAATGGCAAAGAGGTGGTGTGTGTGATCAGAATTGAAAACACACTGATGCAGTGGAGTTTACCTGCAGTATTTATCCTCCATGATGATGCCATAGGCCCATTAGCTTGATTGTGGCCTATCAAAGGTGGGAGGAGTTTGTGACTCATCATGTGAATGGGGCTTCCCCCACAATGTTGTCAACCTGTAAATGAGTGCTAATTAATATATTCAGAGGTGAATAGTGTAGGTGATGTTCCAAATTTAGGTGTGACCTAATTGGAGAGGGCTGGAGCCTAGGAACATTCAGTGTTAGTGCAGATATGAGGCACTGGAATTAGGGAGAGGAGACGGCAGATCCCACAAAAAGGAGATTTATTGTGGCTTGGTCATTCCCTTTAAAGTCATTAAGTGTTTCTATTCAGTGCTTCAACAGCGTCCCCCCCGTCTTCAGGAGAGTTGATATGTTTCTGTTGCTGTGTAGTTCCTCTTCCAAATCGGCCAACACTGAGGTTTCCCACGTAAAAGGGGAAATACATCTTCGGCTCTTTCTCATCCTCACGTTTGTCTCTTGGGACTGGGCTTTCTGGGTGTGTGTTCTGCAGAGTGGGTCAGGTTTCGGCAACTAATTTCATCTGAGCTGGTGTGCGACTGTTCTAACATCTTTTATGAAAACAAGGCAGGGTCAAGTGTGAATGGGGCTTCCCCCACAATTTTGTCAACCTATCACATTGTTGAAAATCCGGGTAATTTCTCCTGCATTCAGCACATAGGTTGTTTGCTCCCAGAGTCTCAACATTTTGAAACCACTCCTGTGATTGTTTTTCACATGGAGGCTGTTCTAACATCTTTTATGACAACAAGGCAGGGTCAAGTGTGAATGGGGCTTCCCCCACAATGTTGTCAACCTGTAAATGAGTGCTAATTAATATATTCAGAGGTGAATAGTGTAGGTGATGAGTGCTAAGTCTCCACTTGACTTCCAATATTGCTATCTTAATGAGGCTATCTAAAAACAGATTCCAAAGGTAAGAGGAGTGTAAAATATGCTTCATAATGTGTAGATTTCAATCTTTGTGTGAAACTGAGTACAAGTTTGTGTTGAATTTGAGCAGCTGTTCTGATATTGGTTTAGACTATTGTTGAATATTCGGGTAATTTCTCCTGCATTCAGCACTTAGGCTGTTTGCTCCCAGACTCTCAACATTTTGAAACCACTCCTGTGATAGTTTTTCCCATGGAGGCTTTTTTTCTCTGTACATCAAATTAAGGCTTAGATAGTTGAACAGTTGTGATAGTTGCACATCACAGTGTAGATAGATTACATTCTCTTCTTTCCAACAAGCTCAGGCATTCAATGCCAGCACAACCTGGCTGGTTAACAGAAGCTAACTCATTCATCTGCTCACATCATGAGGCTATCTAAAAACAGACTCCAAAGGTAAAAGGAGAGTAAATTATGTTTCACAATGTGTAGATTTCAATCTTTGTGTGAAACTGAGTAAAAGTTTGTGTTGAATTTGAGCAGCTGTTCTGATATTGCTTTAGACTATATGGTGACATTGTTGAAAATCCGGGTAATTTCTCCTGCATTCAGCACATAGGTTGTTTGCTCCCAGAGTCTCAACATTTTGAAACCACTCCTGTGATTGTTTTTCACATGGAGGCTGTTCTAACATCTTTTATGACAACAAGGCAGGGTCAAGTGTGAATGGGGCTTCCCCCACAATGTTGTCAACCTGTAAATGAGTGCTAATTAATATATTCAGAGGTGAATAGTGTAGGTGATGAGTGCTAAGTCTCCACTTGACTTCCAATATTGCTATCTTAATGAGGCTATCTAAAAACAGATTCCAAAGGTAAGAGGAGTGTAAAATATGCTTCATAATGTGTAGATTTCAATCTTTGTGTGAAACTGAGTACAAGTTTGTGTTGAATTTGAGCAGCTGTTCTGATATTGGTTTAGACTATTGTTGAATATTCGGGTAATTTCTCCTGCATTCAGCACTTAGGCTGTTTGCTCCCAGACTCTCAACATTTTGAAACCACTCCTGTGATAGTTTTTCCCATGGAGGCTTTTTTTCTCTGTACATCAAATTAAGGCTTAGATAGTTGAACAGTTGTGATAGTTGCACATCACAGTGTAGATAGATTACATTCTCTTCTTTCCAACAAGCTCAGGCATTCAATGCCAGCACAACCTGGCTGGTTAACAGAAGCTAACTCATTCATCTGCTCACATCATGAGGCTATCTAAAAACAGACTCCAAAGGTAAAAGGAGAGTAAATTATGTTTCACAATGTGTAGATTTCAATCTTTGTGTGAAACTGAGTAAAAGTTTGTGTTGAATTTGAGCAGCTGTTCTGATATTGCTTTAGACTATATGGTGACATTGTTGAAAATCCGGGTAATTTCTCCTGCATTCAGCACATAGGTTGTTTGCTCCCAGAGTCTCAACATTTTGAAACCACTCCTGTGATTGTTTTTCACATGGAGGCTGTTCTAACATCTTTTATGACAACAAGGCAGGGTCAAGTGTGAATGGGGCTTCCCCCACAATGTTGTCAACCTGTAAATGAGTGCTAATTAATATATTCAGAGGTGAATAGTGTAGGTGATGAGTGCTAAGTCTCCACTTGACTTCCAATATTGCTATCTTAATGAGGCTATCTAAAAACAGATTCCAAAGGTAAGAGGAGTGTAAAATATGCTTCATAATGTGTAGATTTCAATCTTTGTGTGAAACTGAGTACAAGTTTGTGTTGAATTTGAGCAGCTGTTCTGATATTGGTTTAGACTATTGTTGAATATTCGGGTAATTTCTCCTGCATTCAGCACTTAGGCTGTTTGCTCCCAGACTCTCAACATTTTGAAACCACTCCTGTGATAGTTTTTCCCATGGAGGCTTTTTTTCTCTGTACATCAAATTAAGGCTTAGATAGTTGAACAGTTGTGATAGTTGCACATCACAGTGTAGATAGATTACATTCTCTTCTTTCCAACAAGCTCAGGCATTCAATGCCAGCACAACCTGGCTGGTTAACAGAAGCTAACTCATTCATCTGCTCACATCATGAGGCTATCTAAAAACAGACTCCAAAGGTAAAAGGATAGTAAATTATGTTTCACAATGTGTAGATTTCAATCTTTGTGTGAAACTGAGTAAAAGTTTGTGTTGAATTTGAGCAGCTGTTCTGATATTGCTTTAGACTATATGGTGACATTGTTGAAAATCCGGGTAATTTCTCCTGCATTCAGCACATAGGTTGTTTGCTCCCAGAGTCTCAACATTTTGAAACCACTCCTGTGATTGTTTTTCACATGGAGGCTGTTCTAACATCTTTTATGACAACAAGGCAGGGTCAAGTGTGAATGGGGCTTCCCCCACAATGTTGTCAACCTGTAAATGAGTGCTAATTAATATATTCAGAGGTGAATAGTGTAGGTGATGAGTGCTAAGTCTCCACTTGACTTCCAATATTGCTATCTTAATGAGGCTATCTAAAAACAGATTCCAAAGGTAAGAGGAGTGTAAAATATGCTTCATAATGTGTAGATTTCAATCTTTGTGTGAAACTGAGTACAAGTTTGTGTTGAATTTGAGCAGCTGTTCTGATATTGGTTTAGACTATTGTTGAATATTCGGGTAATTTCTCCTGCATTCAGCACTTAGGCTGTTTGCTCCCAGACTCTCAACATTTTGAAACCACTCCTGTGATAGTTTTTCCCATGGAGGCTTTTTTTCTCTGTACATCAAATTAAGGCTTAGATAGTTGAACAGTTGTGACAGTTGCACATCACAGTGTAGATAGATTACATTCTCTTCTTTCCAACAAGCTCAGGCATTCAATGCCAGCACAACCTGGCTGGTTAACAGAAGCTAACTCATTCATCTGCTCACATCATGAGGCTATCTAAAAACAGACTCCAAAGGTAAAAGGAGAGTAAATTATGTTTCACAATGTGTAGATTTCAATCTTTGTGTGAAACTGAGTAAAAGTTTGTGTTGAATTTGAGCAGCTGTTCTGATATTGCTTTAGACTATATGGTGACATTGTTGAAAATCCGGGTAATTTCTCCTGCATTCAGCACATAGGTTGTTTGCTACCAGACTCTCAACATTTCGAAACCACTCCTGTGATTGTTTTTCACATGGAGGCTGTTCTAACATCTTTTATGAAAACAAGGCAGGGTCAAGTGTGAATGGGGCTTCCCCCACAATGTTGTCAACCTGT
>NC_136017.1:19780306-19892806 GCF_048128805.1 Centroberyx gerrardi | reverse complement strand
GATGGGAAGCAGAGCCTCTGTTCCAGGTCCGCCAGTAACTTCCAGTCCCGTGCCGCTCCCAACTGCCCGGCCTCTGGATGTGGGGTACAGGCCTTGGGCTGCTTCGCACCTTCACGGACAAACTCTCTTGCAGATGCAGGATGGGATGACAGAGGAGGCAGGGCGTTGATGGTTGTCCGTCTGCTCTCCAGCGTAGCTGCTAGGCACTTCAGTACCTGGTTGTGCCGCCAGGTGTAACGGCCTTGTGTAAGGCTTGTCTTGCAGCCGACAAGAATGTGCTTCAGGTTTGCTGGAGATGGACAGAGGGGGCACGTAGGGTCTTCGCCGTACCATTGGCTGAGGTTCTTGGGAGATGGCAGGACATCGTACGTGGCTCGTATAATGAAGCTGGTTCGAAATGCTTCCATGTCCCACAACTCCTTCCAAGAGAACTTTCTCTTCTCAACTCCTTCCCATCTCATCCACTGCCCTTGCTTTGCTTGAGAAATGGCCTTTGCGCACCTCGCTACCTGTTCTTGCCGGCACACCTCCTCGACCACAAGACCTCGTCGCTGAGATGGAGTTGCCTTGTACCAGGATGGTTTGCTCTCTCCAAGGCCGAGGCCTCCTCTCCCTTACACTCCTCTTACCTTTGGAATCTGTTTTTAGATAGCCTCATTAAGATAGCAATATTGGAAGTCAAGTGGAGACTTAGCACTCATCACCTACACTATTCACCTCTGAATATATTAATTAGCACTCATTTACAGGTTGACAACATTGTGGGGGAAGCCCCATTCACACTTGACCCTGCCTTGTTGTCATAAAAGATGTTAGAACAGCCTCCATGTGAAAAACAATCACAGGAGTGGTTTCAAAATGTTGAGACTCTGGGAGCAAACAACCTATGTGCTGAATGCAGGAGAAATTACCCGGATTTTCAACAATGTGATCATATAGTCTAAAGCAATATCAGAACAGCTACTCAAGTTCAACACAAACTTTTACTCAGTTTCACACAAAGATTGAAATCTACACATTGTGAAACATAATTTACTCTCCTTTTACCTTTGGAGTCTGTTTTTAGATAGCCTCATGATGTGAGCAGACGAATGAGTTAGCTTCTGTTAACCAGCCAGGTTGTGCTGGCATTGAATGCCTGAGCTTGTTGGAAAGAAGAGAATGTAATCTATCTACACTGTGATGTGCAACTGTCACAACTGTTCAACTATCTAAGCCTTAATTTGATGTACAGAGAAAAAAAGCCTCCATGGGAAAAACTATCACAGGAGTGGTTTCGAAATGTTGAGAGTCTGGTAGCAAACAACCTATGTGCTGAATGCAGGAGAAATTACCCGGATTTTCAACAATGTCACCATATAGTCTAAACCAATATCAGAACAGCTGCTCAAATTCAACACAAACTTTTACTCAGTTTCACACAAAGATTGAAATCTACACATTGTGAAACATAATTTACACTCCTTTTACCCTTTGAATCTGTTTTTAGATAGCCTCATTAAGATAGCAATATTGGAAGTCAAGTGGAGACTTAGCACTCATCACCTAAACTATTCACCTCTGAATATATTAATTAGCACTCATCTACAGGTTGACAACATTGTGGGGGAAGCCCCATTCACACTTGACCCTGCCTTGTTGTCATAAAAGATGTTAGAACAGCCTCCATGTGAAAAACAATCACAGGAGTGGTTTCAAAATGTTGAGACTCTGGGAGCAAACAACCTATGTGCTGAATGCAGGAGAAATTACCCGGATTTTCAACAATGTGTGGGGGAAGCCCCATTCACACTTGACCCTGCCTTGTTTTCATAAAAGATGTTAGAACAGTCGCACACCAGCTCAGATGAAATTAGTTGCCCAAACCTGACCCACTCTGCAGAACACACACCCAGAAAGCCCAGTCCCATGAGACAAACGTGAGGATGAGAAAGAGCCGAAGATATATTTCCCCTTTTACGTGGGAAACCTCAGTGTTGGCCGATTTGGAAGAGGAACTACACAGCAACAGAAACATATCAACTCTCCAGAAGACGGGGGGGACGCTGTTGAAGCACTGAATAGAAACACTTAATGACTTTAAAGGGAATGACCAAGCCACAATAAATCTCCTTTTTGTGGGATCTGCCGTCTCCTCTCCCTAATTCCAGTGCCTCATATCGAACACTGAATGTTCCTAGGCTCCAGCCCTCTCCAATTAGGTCACACCTAAATTTGGAACATCACCTACACTATTCACCTCTGAATATATTAATTAGCACTCATTTACAGGTTGACAACATTGTGGGGGAAGCCCCATTCACATGATGAGTCACAAACTCCTCCCACCTTTGATAGGCCACAATCAAGCTAATGGGCCTATGGCATCATCATGGAGGATAAATACTGCAGGTAAACTCCACTGCATCAGTGTGTTTTCAATTCTGATCACACACACCACCTCTTTGCCATTTTGGAAGAGAATTTCATCGAACCTGTAGACTTCTGAAGAAAACTCTTTTTTGAAGTTTCTTGCTTTTTTAAAAGGATTTTTTTCGCCTGCTATTTCTATTTCTATTCTTTTTTGGTTTATTTTCTTGCTTTCTCTCTTCCCAAGAGCTTTGTTTTTTTTTTCTTCTTTTTGTGAAAAAGACTTTTCTGAGGACAATGGCAGGACAGGCTGCAAAGTAAGTACCAATTTGTTTTCACTAGTTGAATTGTATTTTGCTTGAAACATGCAAATGTGGCTGCCAGTGCAGTAAGTGATATTCACTTGAAAAGATGTCTTAAAATAAGTCAGGGGTGGTTTCACTGACTGTCTACTTTCTCTCTTTCTCTCTCACAGCTCGGATCGCCGCATCATCCACTGCCTGCTGTGCGAGAAACCCCAGGAAGTACTGTCTGCCCACCTGGCCAGGGTCTGCATGAAGCGCAACACAGTTGTGGAGAGGCAGGCAGAGCTGCAGAGGGCCAAGAAGTCGATGAAGGATTGGACCCGCCAAGGCAGAACCTGGGACTACGCCGAGATGTGCAGGCGGTACCCCCACAGGCCTTCCAGACTGGCTCTTCTTGAAGATCTTCGTAGAAGAAACTTCTTCGTCCTCAATGCCCCCATGGACGCAGACATTGAACCCAGCGACGAGCAACCATCAACTTCAGCTGCTGCCGAGCAAGCCCCCATCCCGGCCAGTGGCAGCACAGAAGAAGACCGTAGAGGCGCTGAAGAGACCCCCGGCACTGATTCCAGTGAGGATGCTGGTCCAAGTGACCCAACATGGCAAAAGTAAGTTCATCACCTCACTCAACACACACAAGTTCAATCAATGATCTTTGGCTGTGAACATCTGTAAGTTCCTTTGAGCTAATTTTCTCTGTATTTTCTCAGGGACACGGCCCAGTACCAGACAACCTTGAGGGTCAAAATGCAGCAGATGGGACTTTATGAAAAGTTCCCACGTGAAGCTGCAATTTTGACGGGGTTCAAGCAGTACCTGACTACCTCTCTGCTAGTCCCAAACTGCCAACAGGAGGTAAGATCTAACCACATTTTATTTATTTATTTAACCTTTATTTAACCAGGCAAGTCATTAAGAACAAATTCTTATTTACATCTTACACTATAGTATTCTGCTCTCTGTGTTGCTCTTTGCAGCCTGTAGACTTATTAGCATCTCTATAGTGTGACAACAGGCTCATTGACACGCGCACACACCCCCATACACACACAGACTGCAGCTCTGTAGCAATTCACACTTCTTCTCTTCCTCTTTCATCACAGGTAGACAATGTCTCCAGGATGCTCAGGTACATCCAGCCGAGCGGGAATGAGGTGAGCATGGACTTTCTCCTGAAGAGCACGGAAACCCAAGACTTCCTTAACAGACTGAGAGTAGTGCAGATGAGTCCATCCACCATCATCAACTACATAAAGAACATGATCCGGTGTGTCCAGTATCTCAAGACACGCCTGGATTTGGCTGCAGCGGACCCGGACTTCCACAGGAAGTGTCAGGCATACATTGAGCTGCTCAACACCTTGAGGAAGCCAGTGGCAAAGGCCCTCAGCAAAGCCACATGCCAAAAAAGGTGAGTTGTTAATCTCCCTGCTCTACCTTTCCTTTAATGACTTCTCTCATGTGGATAGTACTTGGAAGGCTGCCAGGATTATGTGATACAGAAAAATCTCTAGCTCTCCTCCTCATTGGTGTTTTGTTTTATCTTATCATTCTAGGTACGACCGCTTCATTCATGGCCAGGTGACTCTCCATGACTGCCAGAGAGTCCTCCGCGAGTCAAACAAGGACATGCTGGGCATCTACGGGAGGCTCCTGCAGCACCAGCATGTGGAAGAAGAGGAGAAGACGCTGTTCCGCTACCACTGCGAAGCCATCCTGATCCTAAAACATTTCCAGAGACCCGGAGCAGTGGAGGGATTGACAGTAAGTACTTTTCCCCCTCAGTGTTTCCTCAGTTGGTACAAAGTATTGCATGTAGTCAGTAGAAAATATTGCATGTCCAGATTCAAATAGAACAGGGTTACTTTGTTCATGTCATTAATTCCCACGGTGTCCTTCATTGTTTTCCAGACGTCAGAGTGGCTCGACCAGAAGCGCGTTGATGGACGAGTCTGTGTGGGGGTCAGCCAACATAAAACGGCCACAATGCAGATTGCGACATTTGCCCTCACCGAGGAGGAGGCTGCAGTAAGTTCTCTAACAGGCTGAAAAAACTCACCATGAATAACTGTAACACCAGAATCAGAATCAGTTCCTGCTTTGCCTCGCTGGTCCATTTCTTCACTGTTTTGACCAAAGGCTCCATCAATAATTTCTCAAGTATTAACTTCATTCATATCTTATCTCCACAGATGCTGGACGAATACTACCATGGCATCCGCCAAGGATGTATGCAGGACGGTGTGGATGATGAGGGCAAATTTTTCCTGTCCAAATCCGGCGGACCAATTTCCAGCGCCACCAACGACCTCAGACGTCTGCATGAACAGTAAGTATTAGCAGAATCCCATGTACTAACATGTATATATTAATATGTACTGCACAGAGAAGGTAGACAAGGATTAAATTGGTAGACTGGTTTTGTACTCTTTCTATAATATTATTCAAATAATATTATAAAAACAGGAGAAAAATTGAAACATGAACATGCTGAGACCTCGTAAAATGCAGCACATGTGCTCGATGGAGGAGGCTGTTTTCCCAGTCTCAACGATGTGAGCCGAAGGTTAGGGTTAGGGCTATTTTCTGTAAAAAAAAAAAAAGAACTGAAAGAATTCAGGGTTGAGAGTGGGATTGTAATCTGAGATTTCTTCTTCATTGCAGCTACAAATTACCAAACATCACCAGCCAAGAAATCAGAAAAGTTGCAGAGACAGCGGTGAGTGCAAACTTTTCAGAGGAGCAGAAAAGTGCAGCGGCACACTACATGGCCCACTACAGGATGAGGACCCTGGAGGGTATCGTGGCCACCGCCAACCTGTTCAACAGTTTGGAAGGGTATGTGTCATCATCCAAAACACACAACCTTCAACTATTCTCTCTCTCACAGCTTCTTCCAAGGTCAGTCCAGCTGTTTGTCAGTGTTTAACCATGAAACCTTCTCCATTTTGCAGTTCTTCTACTGATGAGTCAGGGGATGAGAGGAGTGGTCGGGGACAGAAGAGAGGCAGAGACACCGCTGAACAGGATGGCAGGGACTTTGCCGCGTTCATCCAGCACTTCCCGGTGACAGCGACTGGCCAGCCTCCCACTAAGAAGCAGCGGACCGACGCTGGCTTTACGACAGACAGAGTGTTTTATGATCGGTGGAGGGCTGCGCAGTATGGCAAGCGGGAGGAATACCTCTTGTGTAAGTGTAAATACTTTATTATGCAATGATTCAATTAAATGATCAACAACATTTCTATAAACAAAAGTAACGTAGAATTCACAAGTGTGGACAAGAATTTAAATTTAAATTTTCTCTCTTTGACAGCCCAATGTACAAGACACCCCCCAACTGTCCAGAAGGTCACAAAGGTCATCAGGGATGAGGGGTGGACTGCCAACCATCCCCGTCCTGAGGACATTGTGGCAAAGTGGAAACCAGCCAAGAGGGTGCAGGTTGAGAGTGATCCACGCATCATTAGGAGGGTCACAAGGCAGAGGTGGACAGGCCTGGCCATCAAGGATTTCGGTGGCAACAAAGGGAAAGGTATGTAAAAATGTCTTGTGAGCAGGAGATCATTAATCCAGCAGTCAAACACTGAGATAATTGTAATCCTATAATGGACAAGCACATTTAATCCCTAAACACACTGTTTAGCACCCATTGCTGTAACATTTCCGCTCAAAGAAGCTTGTGTTTGTTTTCCTTTGCTCTCCTGTTTTCTCTGTAAATTCACATATTCACATACTAATGTCACCTTCTTTTGACCACAGGAGTTGTTGCCACCAAATCCTTTGCCAAGGGCTCCATCATCTGTGATTATCATGGCAAGGTAATCACAGCAGCAGAGGGCAGGAAGATGATGGAGTCCATGCAGGATGAGATGGGCTACCTTTTTTTCTTCAAGAGTCATGATGGTCGCGACCTCTGCATCGACGCCCAGACGTTTCCTTGCGAGTGTCACCCATCTGTCGAAACCCTTGGCAGAATGATGAACCATTCGCGGAAGAACAGCAGTGTCACGCCACGGTACTGCAAGATGAACTTGCCGGAAGGAGTGAGGGATGTCATCCTGTTCCAGGCCTCCAAAGACATTTCCATAAGCGAAGAGCTCCGGTTCGACTACGGAGTGAACAGGAAGTCTTTCCGAGGAGAAGGGCTGGAACTCGAGTGGCTGGATGACTGACCAACATAGCAGCAGGTAAAGTTTGAATGCAGGCCTATTAAGGGGTGTGTGTGTGTGTGTGTGTGTGTGCCAGAGTTGCCAGTGAGGGGCCCTGCAGGCCTCTCCTTTTCTTTCACTGCATCAATAAATTCATACAACTTCTCTTTATCTTTCATCACAGGTGGACAGTCTCCAGGATGCAGAATCAACTCAGCACAGAAGAGGACAGTGGCAGCGCTTTTGATGCAGAATTCTGACGAAGCTGAGAAAAATGTGAAAGGCCCAGACCAGGGATTTCCTCCTGCTCCTCCTCCCCCATCATCATTATCTGCACTCTGCACCATTGCACTATTGTCCTAGTGTTCTTTACATATGTATATATATACTGTTTTTTTTATTATATGTCTATATCTGCATATTTGTACATAGTAGTTAAATGCTTAGGTTTACCTCTGTTCATCTTGTTTTGTAAATAAAATCATCTTGCTTTAAAAGTAATCCTCGGGTATGGCGTCCTCTTTATATGTTGCTGGTCACAAGGTTGAGCCAAATGTTTTCTTTGTTGTGGCCGTAAGAGTTATTTTGATCTATATTATAACCCATGAAGGAAAGTTATAGATATCACTGGTGGTGTTTATTTGGTGTTTCTACTGTCAACATTACTACAATAAAAGAAAAGGTGGTGTACTACACTAAACTGAAGGTAAAGGAAAGAAGTTAGAATATTGTATGTTAAAGGAATATTTGTAGTCAGCATGGTAACAGTGAGTACCAGGGGCACGTCACAATTATATAGTATGCAGTATACAGTTGTATGACTTACACTGTGTAAATATTTGTGAATTATCTGATAACCCTCACACTTATTGTAAAAACAGCATCTCAGTACTCTTCTCAGTGGTGTGTGTCTCTCTTGGCACTGCTGTAGGAGCAAGGGAGCTTACAGCTCTCTGTGTGTCTCTCATATACATGCAAATTTCCCCCCATCCCCCATGGGCTGCACTAGGAGCTGTGCAGCAAGGGAGCTTACAGCTCTCTGTGTGTCTCTCATACGCATGCATACAGGAAAGAATTTATAAAGGAAAAAGGGTTAAAAGGCTCAACTTAATGAGCCCATCCAGTAACATCAGGTTTTCAGCACATCCAGGAGCTGAAATGAACCCTCGTTGCCTGGGGTGGATCTTACATGCACTTTCCAACCTTTTATTAATAACCCCTGACAAAATCCTCTGCAGCACCGGTCCTATGGTAATTGGTCTCTACTGAGAGGCGTCAAGTTGGGCCCTTGGATCATCAGACTTCGGAATAAGCGTGGTCCTGTTCTCTTAAGAACATCTGGAAACCTTCCAGACAGCAAGATGGTGTCGAACAGGTGGGACATCTTTTCACCTTTGGGGTCCCAGGTAGCGCCGAGCCTTCTTCTTGATTTTAGGCGTCTTTCTCCTGCGCACCATTGTGAGGCGCCTAGGCCTTTCAACTTTTGGAGGACACAGTCCCTTAACCAACTTAACAATGAACTTGTTGATAGACCTGATCTCTAAGTTCGAAGGAGACTGGGACCGAGGAGACTCCTCGGAGGCTCTTTGAAGACTTTCCAGCCTCGCCTCTCTGCCTCTTGTGCTAATATATCACACAGCTTGTTATGTCTCGCCATATGGTTTCGCTTGAGTTTCCTACAAGCACCCAAGATGTGTTTCATCGTTTCCACTGTTTTCCCACACAATCTACATTGCTTGTCGCACCTTTGACCACCTCTGCCTCTCAATTAAAACGCCCTAGTCCGGAAGGTGTTGGTATGCAATTGGAGTGCCAAAATATATTGGCTCTCACTGATATTGCAACCACTTGGGTTACGCAGCCAGTGGTTGCTGATGGGGTCCGCCCGGAAGTTGTTAATCCCCATGCCTTGGGCCTTTAGGCTGGCCCACTTGTCGAATGCCTCTCTTTTCCAATCAAAGCGCACCCTTTCCCCTGACAAAAGGGCTTCTGTCGACCCATCCTGACCTGCCAAGGAAGGGTCATTCACCGTCTCACCTGATGCCTTCCGCAACCTCCGAAGGTGATTCGCTGTGACGGTTTTTCTTGTTATCAGTTTGGTGCACTCATCTTTAGAGTGCACCAGAGACACAATCCTGTTTGCTTGTACTTTGGGAATGTGCCTCGCCAGTCTATCCAAACCCAGGCCTCCATCTCTGCACCTAGCATACAGCAATCCATCAGTCACTGACTGATGGAGGTGTAGCCATTGCCGGACCGCCACTCTGAGGATACGATCGCTCTGCTCCGACTTGGCCAGGCCCACTGAGCCATTATCCGCGAGATAGATGACTCTAGGCACTCCATAAGTCTGAAGCATCTCAACTTTCTGATTGGGTTTCAGGGGAGCCTCTGATAGCTTCACAACCAGCTTTGAGACCATCGATCCAATATCAGGCTTGATGATACCTTTCCAAGGATTCACCATCACCCCCAGGTATTTCTCAGCCTCTTGCACACCAATCATGTGCATGTCGAGACCGCCCAATTGCCATGGTGGGCGTGCATTCACCGAGTAGCTTGCCCGACATTTGTCAATGAAAAACCCGTGGCATTTCTTGACATTAAGGGTCAGGCCTGTCAGTGAGCAGAAAACCTCTAGAATACCCAGATTGCGAGCCATTCCTTCCCATGAAGAGCTCAGCAAGGCAATATCGTCAGCAAAGGCCATGGAGGAAATCTTAAAGTCATCAAAGACATCAATGATCAGAGCAGTACGCGCTTTGATCATGACCAGGTCAGGGACAAGAACCTGCCCATCGGCTCTCTTCAAGTGAGGCTCCTTGTGGACTATCCAGCCTCGCCTCTCAGCCTCTTGTGCGAGAATCTCACACAGCTTGTTATGCCTCGCCATACGATTCCGTTTAAGTTTCCTACAAACACCCAAAATGTGTTTCAGTGTTTCCACTGCTTTCCCACACAATCTGCACCGTTTGTCGTTCCTTTGGCCGCCTCGGCCCCTCGAGTCAAACGCTCTGGTCCGGAAGGTGTTAGTACGCATCTGGAGTGCCAAGATGAATTGGCTCTCACTGAGATAACAACCGCCTGGGTTACGCAGCCAGTGGTTGCTGATCGGGTCTGCTCGGAAATTGCCGATCCCCGTTCCCTGAGCTTTCAGATCGGCCCACCTGTCAAATGCTTCTTTCCTCCAGTCGAAGCAAACCTTTTCTCCTGACAACAGGGTTCCTGTCGACCCCTCCTGACTCACTGAGGAGGGGTCTTCAACCGTCTCACCAGACGCCTCTCTCAACCTCCGAAGGTGACTCGTCGTGACAGTTTTCCTTGTCATTAATTTGGTGCACTCATCCCTGGAGTGCACCAGAGACACAATTCTGTTCGCCTGAACACTCGGAATATGTCTCGCCAGTTTGTTCAAACCAAGTCCTCCATCTTTGCATCTGGCATACAACAAGCCATTAGTCACTGACTGATGGAGGTGTAGCCACTGCCGGACCGCCACTCTGAGGACACGGTCACTCTGCTCCAACTTGGCCAGTCCCACTGAGCCATTATCAGCCAGATAAATGACTCTGGGCACCCCATAAGTTCTCTTAAGGATTCCTGGCAGCTTACCGGACAACATCATCGCCGTAAACAGATTCGCCAACTCAATACACTTCGGGTCCCATCGAAGGAGGACCGCCTTCGAGATACCGTCGAGACCAGTCCCCGTACTGGCTTTCATATTCCTGAGTATTCTCCGCACTTCCCAGGGAGAGACTGGGCTCTCAAAGACTGAATTATCGGCTTTCGTTGATGTTCGAAATTGGCCTAGACCAACATAAGCATCAGCACCCTCCCACTTTTCCTTGAATGCATTTTCTACCACCGCTGGTGCGATAGGGCATCCACTATGATCGGTACCGTCGAAGATCAACTTAGCCAAGCTGCTACGGTTGACCTCATATAACATCTGGAGGCGCCTGAAACCGCGTTTTCCAGGCCCTTTCTTGGTCACAGCAGACCGTCTGTGACCCCCCACAACCTTAACCACTGTCGGTCGGGGGCTCAATAGCTTAGTCAATTTCTTGACAAAGCGCCTAATCTCTCCCACCGGAGATGTAGGAGAGAAGACCCCACGCTCAGTGCCGTCGTCCGGGGCATCAGCAAGGCTCTCACGGATCTTGGCCCTCACCTCGTCTGGAGGGTTGTCCCACTCGATGGGCAGTTTCAGTGCTTGCAACACTCCATCCCAATCAGCAACCGCCGTTGGGGGGGGCGACGATCCCTTGCTCAATCGCCGTAGTTGTTTGCACTTGTTTCTGATCTGGGCCAATGTATACTTGGGAAGCTTAGTCGCTGCAGAGGCATAGAAGCCAGTGGTCCCACCAGTTGACTCCATCAGGGATCTGAGAAGCACAACATCTGGTTGGGACCACATACCTTTCCTTGGCCTCCTATCCCCTTCATTCGGCCGACCCAAATGCTCCGGGAGATGTCCAGCGTGCTTCACCCTAACGTGGTAGGACAGCCCACGTTTGGTGGTGAAGACTTTGGAGCAGACTGTGCATCGCTCATCACCAACCGAGGTCTGACTTTGCCTTCTCGCCCCACACTTGGGGACGTGACAGGCCATGGCTCTCAAACCTGATCCAGTCTTGTTGCATAAGGAGCATATGAACAAGACCGACCTAAGCCTATGCTTCGACTTAAGGTGGGACGATGATGTCGAAGCTGACGCCATAACCGACCTGCAGAGGGGACAAGGCTGTGTTCGGAAGGGAAGCCTAATACCCACTTTGACTGAATCATCAGCCTGGTACCGAGGCTGCTCCTTCCTCACATCAGGAAGAGCATGTTTCCGAAACCCCATAAACAGGACCTGTTTAGCTTTGGGCGAATCGTGAAAAAGCCTTTTCCGAAGGGGTATATAGCCACCTCCACGTGCCAATGGAGAGGCAACCGGACTCCCCAGTCCATCACTCTCGGCCTTCTTGAAGCGCTGTGTTACCACATTCAACCATCTGTTGGTCCTCCTAACCGGCCCAGACATTCCTGTCGGCGGCCGATCAGAGGACCAACAACCCGACCTTCGAAGGATAACACGGTTGCACTTACCAGGGGACGTACGCCTACTAGGAGTAGAGGCTCGGGCAGGCAACATCCCAAGGCTTGTAACAACTGGCGACGCCATTCCGACCAACTGGATGGGGCAGTGGGTCTTACACCCTAACCTACCCGGCAGTATCTTGCACTTAATGATAAATGGGGGGTAGTGAGTCTAACACTCTAGCCTACCCAGTGTTCTTTCTGCAACGCGCCAATAGTAGGGGTTGTGGACCACGCACCCAAATCAATCAGGCCACTCCCACGCATCGGATTGGAGCACTCCCGCTGGCGAAGGAACCGACAACTCGAGCAGCAGCCAGCTGAGGCCCTTCAAGGCGGAAGAAATCCCCATCCGATACCATAGAAGCGCCTCCCGCAACAACCAAGTGCACCAGGGGCTAAGTCACACGGCTGCTTTCTTTCCATTCCAACACCTCCGGCAGCTATGCTCATTCCAATTACAGGGCCTCGAAAGAGTCCTGTATTGTTATTTTTCGTCACTACCTCCCCGAGTCGGGAGTGGGTAATTTGCGCGCCTGCTGCCTTCCTTGGATGTGGTAGCCGTTTCTCAGGCTCCCTCTCCGGAATCGAACCCTGATTCCCCGTTACCCGTGGTCACCATGGTAGGCACAGAAAGTACCATCGAAAGTTGATAGGGCAGACATTCGAATGAGACGTCGAGCAGATGAATGAGTTGGCTTCTGTTAAGCAGCCAGGTTGTGCTGGCATTGAATGCCTGAGCTTGTTGGAAAGAAGAGAATGTAATCTATCTACACTGTGATGTGCAACTATCACAACTGTTCAACTATCTAAGCCTTAATTTGATGTACAGAGAAAAAAAGCCTCCATGGGAAAAACTATCACAGGAGTGGTTTCGAAATGTTGAGAGTCTGGTAGCAAACAACCTATGTGCTGAATGCAGGAGAAATTACCCGGATTTTCAACAATGTCACCATATAGTCTAAAGCAATATCAGAACAGCTGCTCAAATTCAGCACAAACTTTTACTCAGTTTCACACAAAGATTGAAATCTACACATTGTGAAACATAATTTACACTCCTCTTACCTTTTGAATCTGTTTTTAGATAGCCTCATTAAGATAGCAATATTGGAAGTCAAGTGGAGACTTAGCACTCATCACCTAAACTATTCACCTCTGAATATATTAATTAGCACTCATCTACAGGTTGACAACATTGTGGGGGAAGCCCCATTCACACTTGACCCTGCCTTGTTTTCATAAAAGATGTTAGAACAGCCTCCATGTGAAAAACAATCACAGGAGTGGTTTCGAAATGTTGAGAGTCTGGTAGCAAACAACCTATGTGCTGAATGCAGGAGAAATTACCCGGATTTTCAACAATGTCACCATATAGTCTAAAGCAATATCAGAACAGCTGCTCAAATTCAACACAAACTTTTACTCAGTTTCACACAAAGATTGAAATCTACACATTGTGAAACATAATTTACTCTCCTTTTACCTTTGGAGTCTGTTTTTAGATAGCCTCATGATGTGAGCAGATGAATGAGTTAGCTTCTGTTAACCAGCCAGGTTGTGCTGGCATTGAATGCCTGAGCTTGTTGGAAAGAAGAGAATGTAATCTATCTACACTGTGATGTGCAACTGTCACAACTGTTCAACTATCTAAGCCTTAATTTGATGTACAGAGAAAAAAAGCCTCCATGGGAAAAACTATCACAGGAGTGGTTTCGAAATGTTGAGAGTCTGTTAGCAAACAACCTATCAAACGCCTTGGCAAAGTCGATGAACACTACTGCCAATGGCTTCCTCTCCCATTTGCTCAGTTTCATGAGTCCATCCAGCAACATAAGGTTTTCGGCACAACCGGGGGCAGAGATAAATCCTTTCTGTCGGGGGTGAATCTCGCAGGCATCCATCAGCCTCTTATTCAAGACCCCAGAGAATAATCTCAATATGATGGACCCTATCGTGATAGGGCGCCATCGGGATATATTAGGCTCGGATCAACTGTCTTCGGTATCAGAGTTGTTCTGTTTTTCTTGAGGACTTTTGGCAACTTTCCAGACAACATAATCGCCGTAAACAGATTCGGCAACTCTAGACATTTCGGGTCCCATCGAAGGAGGGCTACCTTCGAGATACCATCTAGACCAGGCGCCGTGCCGGCCTTCATGCCTCTGAGTACCCTACGCACCTCCCAGGGGGAGACCGGTGTCTCAAAGACTGAGTTATCAGCCTTAGTTGATGTTCGGAATTGACCCAGGCCCGCGCAGGCATCAACATTTTCCCATTTCTCCTTGAATGCCTTTTCCTGCTGGAAAGCTGGAATTACCACCAGACTTGCCCTCCAATGGATCCTCGTTAAAGGATTTAAAGTGTACTCATTCCAATTACAGGGCATAAGAATTTGTTCTTAATGACTTGCCTGGTTAAATAAAGGTTAAACCTCCTGTTGGCAGTTTGGGACTAGCAGAGAGGTAGTCAGGTACTGCTTGAAACCCGTCAAAATTGCAGCTTCACGTGGGAACTTTTCATAAAGTCCCATCTGCTGCATTTTGACCCTCAGTGATGTCTGGTACTGGGCCGTGTCCCTGAGAAAATACAGAGAAAATTAGCTCAAAGGAACTTACAGATGTTCACAGCCAAAGATCATTGATTGAACTTGTGTGTGTTGAGTGAGGTGATGAACTTACTTTTGCCATGTTGGGTCACTTGGACCAGCATCCTCACTGGAATCAGAGCCGGGGGTCTCTTCAGAGCCTCTACGGTCCTCTTCTGTGCTGCCACTGGCCGGGATGGGGGCTTGCTCGGCAGCAGCTGAAGTTGATGGTTGCTCGTCGCTGGGTTCAATGTCTGCGTCCATGGGGGCATTGAGGACGAAGAAGTTTCTTCTACGAAGATCTTCAAGAAGAGCCAGTCTGGAAGGCCTGTGGGGGTACCGCCTGCACATCTCGGCGTAGTCCCAGGTTCTGCCTTGGCGGGTCCAAGCCTTCATCGACTCCTTGGCCCTCTGCAGCTCTGCCTGCCTCTCCACAGCTGTGTTGCGTTTCATGCAGACCCTGGCCAGGTGGGCAGACAGTACTTCCTGAGGTTTCTCGCACAGCAGGCAGTGGATGATGCGGCGATCCTTCTCGCTGTGAGAGAGAAAGAGAGACAGTAGACAGTGTTTATATATATCTATATATATATATATATAGATATATATCAATCTTTGGGGCAGCCAGGAGCAAGAGGAATTCGTAATGACTGGCAATAGGTATTCCAGTCAGGAGCGGGGGTCACCATAGCCGTGACTCTGTTGGCCATCTTCCGCAGCTTTTTGCACTTCTTTTTGATTTGCACAGGCTGGTGATTAGGGAACATCTTTTGGGCAATATCATAGAAGCCCCTAACACCGCCTTTGGACTTCATCAGTTCTTGCAGGCGTTGAACTTCTACCAGCGTCCAGTTGCCTGTGCTATCAATATCATTTTTATTGTCACTTTTGACCCCCGCTCTTGCAGCAAAAAGCTGAAAGTGTTTCTTCCTCATATGGATCGTGAGACCGCCCCTTGCAGAAAAGGCTTTAGTGCAATAGTCGCACTTGTGGGTTCCCAATCCCGATTCTGCATCCTGGAGACTGTCCACCTGTGATGAAAGATAAAGAGAAGTTGTATGAATTTATTGATGCAGTGAAAGAAAAGGAGAGGCCTGCAGGGCCCCTCACTGGCAACTCTGGCACGCACACACACACACACACACACACACACACACACACACACACACACACACACACACACATCTTAATGGGCCTGCATTCAAACTTTACCTGCTGCTATGTTGGTCAGTCATCCAGCCACTCGAGTTCCAGCCCTTCTCCTCGGAAAGACTTCCTGTTCACTCCGTAGTTGAACCGGACCTCTTCGCTGATGGAAATGTCTTTGGAGGCCTGGAACAGGATGACATCCCTCACTCCTTCCGGGAAGTTCATCTTGCAGTAGCGTGGCGTGACATTGCTGTTCTTCCGCGAATGGTTGATCATTCTGCCAAGGGTTTCTTCAGATGGGTGACACTCGCAAGGAAACGTCTGGGCGTCGATGCAAAGGTCGCGACCATCATGAGTCTTGAAAAAAAAAAGGTAGCCCATCTCATCCTGCATGGACTCCATCATCTTCCTGCCCTCTGCTGCTGTGATTACCTTGCCATGATAATCACAGATGATGGAGCCCTTGGCAAAGGATTTGGTGGCAACAACTCCTGTGGTCAAAAGAAGGTGACATTAGTGTGTGAATATGTGAATTTACAGAGAAAACAGGAGAGCAAAGGAAAACAAGTGAACAATTCATGTACTAACATAATATACAAGTATGCTGGAAATGGCAAGAATACATTTGTTAAACCTAATAGCTTGCTTGTTGGATTAATGCTCTCCTGCTCACAAGACATTTTTACATACCTTTCCCTTTGTCGCCACCAAAATCCTTGATGGCCAGGCCTGTCCACCTCTGCCTTGTGACCCTCCTAATGATGCGTGGATCACTCTCAACCTGCACCCTCTTGGCTGGTTTCCACTTTGCCACAATGTCCTCAGGACGGGGATGGTTGGCAGTCCACCCCTCATCCCTGATGACCTTTGTGACCTTCTGGACAGTTGGGGGGTGTCTTGTACATTGGGCTGTCAAAGAGAGAAAATTTAAATTTAAATTCTTGTCCACACTTGTGAATTCTACGTTACTTTTGTTTATAGAAATGTTGTTAATCATTTAATTTAATCATTGCATAATAAAGTATTTACACTTACACAAGAGGTATTCCTCCCGCTTGCCATACTGCACAGCCCTCCACCTGTCATAAAACACTCTGTCAGTCGGAAACCCAGCGTCGGTCCGTTGCTTCTTAGTGGGCGGCTGGCCAGTCGCTGTCACCGGGAAGTGCTGGATAAACACTGTAAAGTCCCTGCCGTCCTGTTCAGCGGTGTCTCTGCCTCTCTTTTCTCTCCGACCACTCCTCGCATCCCCTGACTCATCAGTAGAAGAACTGCAAGATGGAGAAGATTTCATGGTTAAACACTGACAAACAGCTGGACTGACCTTGGAAGCAGCTGTGAGAGAGAGAATAGTTGAAGGTTGTGTGTTTTGGATGATGACACATACCGTTTCAAACTGTTGAACAGGTTGGCGGTGGCCACGATACCCTCCAGGGTCCTCATCCTGTAGTGGGCCATGTAGTGTGCCGCTGCACTTTTCTGCTCCTCTGAAAAGTTTGCACTCACCGCTGTCTCTGCAACTTTTCTGATTTCTTGGCTGGTGATGTTTGGTAATTTGTAGCTGCAATGAAGAAGAAATCTCAGATTACAATCCCACTCTCAACCCTGAATTCTTTCAGTTCTTTTTTTTTTTTTTACAGAAAATAGCCCTAACCCTAACCTTCTGCTCACATCGTTGAGACTGGGAAAACAGCCTCCTCCATCCAGCACATGTGCTGCATTTTACGAGGTCTCAGCATGTTCATGTTTCAATTTTTCTCCTGTTTTTATAATATTATTTGAATAATATTATAGAAAGAGTACAAAACCAGTCTACCAATTGAATCCTTGTCTACCTTCTCTGTACAGTACATATTAATATATACATGTTAGTACATGGGATTCTGCTAATACTTACTGTTCATGCAGACGTCTGAGGTCGTTGGTGGCGCTGGAAATTGGTCCGCCGGATTTGGACAGGAAAAATTTGCCCTCATCATCCACACCGTCCTGCATACATCCTTGGCGGATGCCATGGTAGTATTCGTCCAGCATCTGTGGAGATAAGATATGAATGAAGTTAATACTTGAGAAATTATTGATGGAGCCTTTGGTCAAAACAGTGAAGAAATGGACCAGCGAGGCAAAGCAGGAACTGATTCTGATTCTGGTGTTACAGTTATTCATGGTGAGTTTTTTCAGCCTGTTAGAGAACTTACTGCAGCCTCCTCCTCGGTGAGGGCAAATGTCGCAATCTGCATTGTGGCCGTTTTATGTTGGCTGACCCCCACACAGACTCGTCCATCAACGCGCTTCTGGTCGAGCCACTCTGACGTCTGGAAAACAATGAAGGACACCGTGGGAATTAATGACATGAACAAAGTAACCCTGTTCTATTTGAATCTGGACATGCAATATTTTCTGCTGACTACATGCAATACTTTGTACCAACTGAGGAAACACTGAGGGGGAAAAGTACTTACTGTCAATCCCTCCACTGCTCCGGGTCTCTGGAAATGTTTTAGGATCAGGATGGCTTCGCAGTGGTAGCGGAACAGCGTCTTCTCCTCTTCTTCCACATGCTGGTGCTGCAGGAGCCTCCCGTAGATGCCCAGCATGTCCTTGTTTGACTCGCGGAGGACTCTCTGGCAGTCATGGAGAGTCACCTGGCCATGAATGAAGCGGTCGTTCCTAGAATGATAAGATAAAACAAAACACCAATGAGGAGGAGAGCTAGAGATTTTTCTGTATCACATAATCCTGGCAGCCTTCCAAGTACTATCCACATGAGAGAAGTCATTAAAGGAAAGGTAGAGCAGGGAGATTAACAACTCACCTTTTTTGGCATGTGGCTTTGCTGAGGGCCTTTGCCACTGGCTTCCTCAAGGTGTTGAGCAGCTCAATGTATGCCTGACACTTCCTGTGGAAGTCCGGGTCCGCTGCAGCCAAATCCAGGCGTGTCTTGAGATACTGGACACACCGGATCATGTTCTGTATGTAGTTGATGATGGTGGATGGACTCATCTGCACTACTCTCAGTCTGTTAAGGAAGTCTTGGGTTTCCGTGCTCTTCAGGAGAAAGTCCATGCTCACCTCATTCCCGCTCGGCTGGATGTACCTGAGCATCCTGGAGACATTGTCTACCTGTGATGAAAGAGGAAGAGAAGAAGTGTGAATTGCTACAGAGCTGCAGTCTGTGTGTGTATGGGGGTGTGTGCGTGTGTCAATGAGCCTGTTGTCACACTATAGAGATGCTAATAAGTCTACAGGCTGCAAAGAGCAACACAGAGAGCAGAATACTATAGTGTAAGATGTAAATAAGAATTTGTTCTTAATGACTTGCCTGGTTAAATAAAGGTTAAATAAATAAATAAAATGTGGTTAGATCTTACCTCCTGTTGGCAGTTTGGGACTAGCAGAGAGGTAGTCAGGTACTGCTTGAACCCCGTCAAAATTGTAGCTTCACGTGGGAACTTTTCATAAAGTCCCATCTGCTGCATTTTGACCCTCAGGGTTGTCTGGTACTGGGCCGTGTCCCTGAGAAAATACAGAGAAAATTAGCTCAAAGGAACTTACAGATGTTCACAGCCAAAGATCATTGATTGAACTTGTGTGTGTTGAGTGAGGTGATGAACTTACTTTTGCCATGTTGGGTCACTTGGACCAGCATCCTCACTGGAATCAGTGCCGGGGGTCTCTTCAGCGCCTCTACGGTCTTCTTCTGTGCTGCCACTGGCCGGGATGGGGGCTTGCTCGGCAGCAGCTGAAGTTGATGGTTGCTCGTCGCTGGGTTCAATGTCTGCGTCCATGGGGGCATTGAGGACGAAGAAGTTTCTTCTACGAAGATCCTCAAGAAGAGCCAGTCTGGAAGGCCTGTGGGGGTACCGCCTGCACATCTCGGCGTAGTCCCAGGTTCTGCCTTGGCGGGTCCAATCCTTCATCGACTTCTTGGCCCTCTGCAGCTCTGCCTGCCTCTCCACAACTGTGTTGCGCTTCATGCAGACCCTGGCCAGGTGGGCAGACAGTACTTCCTGGGGTTTCTCGCACAGCAGGCAGTGGATGATGCGGCGATCCGAGCTGTGAGAGAGAAAGAGAGAAAGTAGACAGTCAGTGAAACCACCCCTGACTTATTTTAAGAAATCTTTTCAAGTGAATATCACTTACTGCACTGGCAGCCACATTTGCATGTTTCAAGCAAAATACAATTCAACTAGTGAAAACAAATTGGTACTTACTTTGCAGCCTGTCCTGCCATTGTCCTCAGAAAAGTCTTTTTCACAAAAAGAAGAAAAAAAAAAACAAAGCTCTTGGGAAGAGAGAAAGCAAGAAAATAAACCAAAAAAGAATAGAAATAGAAATAGCAGGCGAAAAAAATCCTTTTAAAAAAGCAAGAAACTTCAAAAAAGAGTTTTCTTCAGAAGTCTACAGGTTCGATGAAATTCTCTTCCAAAATGGCAAAGAGGTGGTGTGTGTGATCAGAATTGAAAACACACTGATGCAGTGGAGTTTACCTGCAGTATTTATCCTCCATGATGATGCCATAGGCCCATTAGCTTGATTGTGGCCTATCAAAGGTGGGAGGAGTTTGTGACTCATCATGTGAATGGGGCTTCCCCCACAATGTTGTCAACCTGTAAATGAGTGCTAATTAATATATTCAGAGGTGAATAGTGTAGGTGATGTTCCAAATTTAGGTGTGACCTAATTGGAGAGGGCTGGAGCCTAGGAACATTCAGTGTTCGATATGAGGCACTGGAATTAGGGAGAGGAGACGGCAGATCCCACAAAAAGGAGATTTATTGTGGCTTGGTCATTCCCTTTAAAGTCATTAAGTGTTTCTATTCAGTGCTTCAACAGCGTCCCCCCCGTCTTCAGGAGAGTTGATATGTTTCTGTTGCTGTGTAGTTCCTCTTCCAAATCGGCCAACACTGAGGTTTCCCACGTAAAAGGGGAAATACATCTTCGGCTCTTTCTCATCCTCACGTTTGTCTCTTGGGACTGGGCTTTCTGGGTGTGTGTTCTGCAGAGTGGGTCAGGTTTGGGCAACTAATTTCATCTGAGCTGGTGTGCGACTGTTCTAACATCTTTTATGAAAACAAGGCAGGGTCAAGTGTGAATGGGGCTTCCCCCACAATTTTGTCAACCTATCACATTGTTGAAAATCCGGGTAATTTCTCCTGCATTCAGCACATAGGTTGTTTGCTCCCAGAGTCTCAACATTTTGAAACCACTCCTGTGATTGTTTTTCACATGGAGGCTGTTCTAACATCTTTTATGACAACAAGGCAGGGTCAAGTGTGAATGGGGCTTCCCCCACAATGTTGTCAACCTGTAAATGAGTGCTAATTAATATATTCAGAGGTGAATAGTGTAGGTGATGAGTGCTAAGTCTCCACTTGACTTCCAATATTGCTATCTTAATGAGGCTATCTAAAAACAGATTCCAAAGGTAAGAGGAGTGTAAAATATGCTTCATAATGTGTAGATTTCAATCTTTGTGTGAAACTGAGTACAAGTTTGTGTTGAATTTGAGCAGCTGTTCTGATATTGGTTTAGACTATTGTTGAATATTGGGGTAATTTCTCCTGCATTCAGCACTTAGGCTGTTTGCTCCCAGGGTCTCAACATTTTGAAACCACTCCTGTGATAGTTTTTCCCATGGAGGCTTTTTTTCTCTGTACATCAAATTAAGGCTTAGATAGTTGAACAGTTGTGATAGTTGCACATCACAGTGTAGATAGATTACATTCTCTTCTTTCCAACAAGCTCAGGCATTCAATGCCAGCACAACCTGGCTGGTTAACAGAAGCTAACTCATTCATCTGCTCACATCATGAGGCTATCTAAAAACAGACTCCAAAGGTAAAAGGATAGTAAATTATGTTTCACAATGTGTAGATTTCAATCTTTGTGTGAAACTGAGTAAAAGTTTGTGTTGAATTTGAGCAGCTGTTCTGATATTGCTTTAGACTATATGGTGACATTGTTGAAAATCCGGGTAATTTCTCCTGCATTCAGCACATAGGTTGTTTGCTCCCAGAGTCTCAACATTTTGAAACCACTCCTGTGATTGTTTTTCACATGGAGGCTGTTCTAACATCTTTTATGACAACAAGGCAGGGTCAAGTGTGAATGGGGCTTCCCCCACAATGTTGTCAACCTGTAAATGAGTGCTAATTAATATATTCAGAGGTGAATAGTGTAGGTGATGAGTGCTAAGTCTCCACTTGACTTCCAATATTGCTATCTTAATGAGGCTATCTAAAAACAGATTCCAAAGGTAAGAGGAGTGTAAAATATGCTTCATAATGTGTAGATTTCAATCTTTGTGTGAAACTGAGTACAAGTTTGTGTTGAATTTGAGCAGCTGTTCTGATATTGGTTTAGACTATTGTTGAATATTCGGGTAATTTCTCCTGCATTCAGCACTTAGGCTGTTTGCTCCCAGACTCTCAACATTTTGAAACCACTCCTGTGATAGTTTTTCCCATGGAGGCTTTTTTTCTCTGTACATCAAATTAAGGCTTAGATAGTTGAACAGTTGTGATAGTTGCACATCACAGTGTAGATAGATTACATTCTCTTCTTTCCAACAAGCTCAGGCATTCAATGCCAGCACAACCTGGCTGGTTAACAGAAGCTAACTCATTCATCTGCTCACATCATGAGGCTATCTAAAAACAGACTCCAAAGGTAAAAGGATAGTAAATTATGTTTCACAATGTGTAGATTTCAATCTTTGTGTGAAACTGAGTAAAAGTTTGTGTTGAATTTGAGCAGCTGTTCTGATATTGCTTTAGACTATATGGTGACATTGTTGAAAATCCGGGTAATTTCTCCTGCATTCAGCACATAGGTTGTTTGCTCCCAGAGTCTCAACATTTTGAAACCACTCCTGTGATTGTTTTTCACATGGAGGCTGTTCTAACATCTTTTATGACAACAAGGCAGGGTCAAGTGTGAATGGGGCTTCCCCCACAATGTTGTCAACCTGTAAATGAGTGCTAATTAATATATTCAGAGGTGAATAGTGTAGGTGATGAGTGCTAAGTCTCCACTTGACTTCCAATATTGCTATCTTAATGAGGCTATCTAAAAACAGATTCCAAAGGTAAGAGGAGTGTAAAATATGCTTCATAATGTGTAGATTTCAATCTTTGTGTGAAACTGAGTACAAGTTTGTGTTGAATTTGAGCAGCTGTTCTGATATTGCTTTAGACTATTGTTGAATATTCGGGTAATTTCTCCTGCATTCAGCACTTAGGCTGTTTGCTCCCAGGGTCTCAACATTTTGAAACCACTCCTGTGATAGTTTTTCCCATGGAGGCTTTTTTTCTCTGTACATCAAATTAAGGCTTAGATAGTTGAACAGTTGTGATAGTTGCACATCACAGTGTAGATAGATTACATTCTCTTCTTTCCAACAAGCTCAGGCATTCAATGCCAGCACAACCTGGCTGGTTAACAGAAGCTAACTCATTCATCTGCTCACATCATGAGGCTATCTAAAAACAGACTCCAAAGGTAAAAGGATAGTAAATTATGTTTCACAATGTGTAGATTTCAATCTTTGTGTGAAACTGAGTAAAAGTTTGTGTTGAATTTGAGCAGCTGTTCTGATATTGCTTTAGACTATATGGTGACATTGTTGAAAATCCGGGTAATTTCTCCTGCATTCAGCACATAGGTTGTTTGCTCCCAGAGTCTCAACATTTTGAAACCACTCCTGTGATTGTTTTTCACATGGAGGCTGTTCTAACATCTTTTATGACAACAAGGCAGGGTCAAGTGTGAATGGGGCTTCCCCCACAATGTTGTCAACCTGTAAATAAGTGCTAATTAATATATTCAGAGGTGAATAGTGTAGGTGATGAGTGCTAAGTCTCCACTTGACTTCCAATATTGCTATCTTAATGAGGCTATCTAAAAACAGATTCCAAAGGTAAGAGGAGTGTAAAATATGCTTCATAATGTGTAGATTTCAATCTTTGTGTGAAACTGAGTACAAGTTTGTGTTGAATTTGAGCAGCTGTTCTGATATTGGTTTAGACTATTGTTGAATATTCGGGTAATTTCTCCTGCATTCAGCACGTAGGCTGTTTGCTCCCAGACTCTCAACATTTTGAAACCACTCCTGTGATAGTTTTTCCCATGGAGGCTTTTTTTCTCTGTACATCAAATTAAGGCTTAGATAGTTGAACAGTTGTGATAGTTGCACATCACAGTGTAGATAGATTACATTCTCTTCTTTCCAACAAGCTCAGGCATTCAATGCCAGCACAACCTGGCTGGTTAACAGAAGCTAACTCATTCATCTGCTCACATCATGAGGCTATCTAAAAACAGACTCCAAAGGTAAAAGGATAGTAAATTATGTTTCACAATGTGTAGATTTCAATCTTTGTGTGAAACTGAGTAAAAGTTTGTGTTGAATTTGAGCAGCTGTTCTGATATTGCTTTAGACTATATGGTGACATTGTTGAAAATCCGGGTAATTTCTCCTGCATTCAGCACATAGGTTGTTTGCTCCCAGAGTCTCAACATTTTGAAACCACTCCTGTGATTGTTTTTCACATGGAGGCTGTTCTAACATCTTTTATGACAACAAGGCAGGGTCAAGTGTGAATGGGGCTTCCCCCACAATGTTGTCAACCTGTAAATGAGTGCTAATTAATATATTCAGAGGTGAATAGTGTAGGTGATGAGTGCTAAGTCTCCACTTGACTTCCAATATTGCTATCTTAATGAGGCTATCTAAAAACAGATTCCAAAGGTAAGAGGAGTGTAAAATATGCTTCATAATGTGTAGATTTCAATCTTTGTGTGAAACTGAGTACAAGTTTGTGTTGAATTTGAGCAGCTGTTCTGATATTGGTTTAGACTATTGTTGAATATTGGGGTAATTTCTCCTGCATTCAGCACTTAGGCTGTTTGCTCCCAGGGTCTCAACATTTTGAAACCACTCCTGTGATAGTTTTTCCCATGGAGGCTTTTTTTCTCTGTACATCAAATTAAGGCTTAGATAGTTGAACAGTTGTGATAGTTGCACATCACAGTGTAGATAGATTACATTCTCTTCTTTCCAACAAGCTCAGGCATTCAATGCCAGCACAACCTGGCTGGTTAACAGAAGCTAACTCATTCATCTGCTCACATCATGAGGCTATCTAAAAACAGACTCCAAAGGTAAAAGGATAGTAAATTATGTTTCACAATGTGTAGATTTCAATCTTTGTGTGAAACTGAGTAAAAGTTTGTGTTGAATTTGAGCAGCTGTTCTGATATTGCTTTAGACTATATGGTGACATTGTTGAAAATCCGGGTAATTTCTCCTGCATTCAGCACATAGGTTGTTTGCTCCCAGAGTCTCAACATTTTGAAACCACTCCTGTGATTGTTTTTCACATGGAGGCTGTTCTAACATCTTTTATGACAACAAGGCAGGGTCAAGTGTGAATGGGGCTTCCCCCACAATGTTGTCAACCTGTAAATGAGTGCTAATTAATATATTCAGAGGTGAATAGTGTAGGTGATGAGTGCTAAGTCTCCACTTGACTTCCAATATTGCTATCTTAATGAGGCTATCTAAAAACAGATTCCAAAGGTAAGAGGAGTGTAAAATATGCTTCATAATGTGTAGATTTCAATCTTTGTGTGAAACTGAGTACAAGTTTGTGTTGAATTTGAGCAGCTGTTCTGATATTGGTTTAGACTATTGTTGAATATTCGGGTAATTTCTCCTGCATTCAGCACTTAGGCTGTTTGCTCCCAGACTCTCAACATTTTGAAACCACTCCTGTGATAGTTTTTCCCATGGAGGCTTTTTTTCTCTGTACATCAAATTAAGGCTTAGATAGTTGAACAGTTGTGATAGTTGCACATCACAGTGTAGATAGATTACATTCTCTTCTTTCCAACAAGCTCAGGCATTCAATGCCAGCACAACCTGGCTGGTTAACAGAAGCTAACTCATTCATCTGCTCACATCATGAGGCTATCTAAAAACAGACTCCAAAGGTAAAAGGATAGTAAATTATGTTTCACAATGTGTAGATTTCAATCTTTGTGTGAAACTGAGTAAAAGTTTGTGTTGAATTTGAGCAGCTGTTCTGATATTGCTTTAGACTATATGGTGACATTGTTGAAAATCCGGGTAATTTCTCCTGCATTCAGCACATAGGTTGTTTGCTCCCAGAGTCTCAACATTTTGAAACCACTCCTGTGATTGTTTTTCACATGGAGGCTGTTCTAACATCTTTTATGACAACAAGGCAGGGTCAAGTGTGAATGGGGCTTCCCCCACAATGTTGTCAACCTGTAAATAAGTGCTAATTAATATATTCAGAGGTGAATAGTGTAGGTGATGAGTGCTAAGTCTCCACTTGACTTCCAATATTGCTATCTTAATGAGGCTATCTAAAAACAGATTCCAAAGGTAAGAGGAGTGTAAAATATGCTTCATAATGTGTAGATTTCAATCTTTGTGTGAAACTGAGTACAAGTTTGTGTTGAATTTGAGCAGCTGTTCTGATATTGGTTTAGACTATTGTTGAATATTCGGGTAATTTCTCCTGCATTCAGCACTTAGGCTGTTTGCTCCCAGACTCTCAACATTTTGAAACCACTCCTGTGATAGTTTTTCCCATGGAGGCTTTTTTTCTCTGTACATCAAATTAAGGCTTAGATAGTTGAACAGTTGTGATAGTTGCACATCACAGTGTAGATAGATTACATTCTCTTCTTTCCAACAAGCTCAGGCATTCAATGCCAGCACAACCTGGCTGGTTAACAGAAGCTAACTCATTCATCTGCTCACATCATGAGGCTATCTAAAAACAGACTCCAAAGGTAAAAGGATAGTAAATTATGTTTCACAATGTGTAGATTTCAATCTTTGTGTGAAACTGAGTAAAAGTTTGTGTTGAATTTGAGCAGCTGTTCTGATATTGCTTTAGACTATATGGTGACATTGTTGAAAATCCGGGTAATTTCTCCTGCATTCAGCACATAGGTTGTTTGCTCCCAGAGTCTCAACATTTTGAAACCACTCCTGTGATTGTTTTTCACATGGAGGCTGTTCTAACATCTTTTATGACAACAAGGCAGGGTCAAGTGTGAATGGGGCTTCCCCCACAATGTTGTCAACCTGTAAATGAGTGCTAATTAATATATTCAGAGGTGAATAGTGTAGGTGATGAGTGCTAAGTCTCCACTTGACTTCCAATATTGCTATCTTAATGAGGCTATCTAAAAACAGATTCCAAAGGTAAGAGGAGTGTAAAATATGCTTCATAATGTGTAGATTTCAATCTTTGTGTGAAACTGAGTACAAGTTTGTGTTGAATTTGAGCAGCTGTTCTGATATTGGTTTAGACTATTGTTGAATATTCGGGTAATTTCTCCTGCATTCAGCACTTAGGCTGTTTGCTCCCAGGGTCTCAACATTTTGAAACCACTCCTGTGATAGTTTTTCCCATGGAGGCTTTTTTTCTCTGTACATCAAATTAAGGCTTAGATAGTTGAACAGTTGTGATAGTTGCACATCACAGTGTAGATAGATTACATTCTCTTCTTTCCAACAAGCTCAGGCATTCAATGCCAGCACAACCTGGCTGGTTAACAGAAGCTAACTCATTCATCTGCTCACATCATGAGGCTATCTAAAAACAGACTCCAAAGGTAAAAGGATAGTAAATTATGTTTCACAATGTGTAGATTTCAATCTTTGTGTGAAACTGAGTAAAAGTTTGTGTTGAATTTGAGCAGCTGTTCTGATATTGCTTTAGACTATATGGTGACATTGTTGAAAATCCGGGTAATTTCTCCTGCATTCAGCACATAGGTTGTTTGCTCCCAGAGTCTCAACATTTTGAAACCACTCCTGTGATTGTTTTTCACATGGAGGCTGTTCTAACATCTTTTATGACAACAAGGCAGGGTCAAGTGTGAATGGGGCTTCCCCCACAATGTTGTCAACCTGTAAATAAGTGCTAATTAATATATTCAGAGGTGAATAGTGTAGGTGATGAGTGCTAAGTCTCCACTTGACTTCCAATATTGCTATCTTAATGAGGCTATCTAAAAACAGATTCCAAAGGTAAGAGGAGTGTAAAATATGCTTCAGAATGTGTAGATTTCAATCTTTGTGTGAAACTGAGTACAAGTTTGTGTTGAATTTGAGCAGCTGTTCTGATATTGGTTTAGACTATTGTTGAATATTCGGGTAATTTCTCCTGCATTCAGCACTTAGGCTGTTTGCTCCCAGACTCTCAACATTTTGAAACCACTCCTGTGATAGTTTTTCCCATGGAGGCTTTTTTTCTCTGTACATCAAATTAAGGCTTAGATAGTTGAACAGTTGTGATAGTTGCACATCACAGTGTAGATAGATTACATTCTCTTCTTTCCAACAAGCTCAGGCATTCAATGCCAGCACAACCTGGCTGGTTAACAGAAGCTAACTCATTCATCTGCTCACATCATGAGGCTATCTAAAAACAGACTCCAAAGGTAAAAGGATAGTAAATTATGTTTCACAATGTGTAGATTTCAATCTTTGTGTGAAACTGAGTAAAAGTTTGTGTTGAATTTGAGCAGCTGTTCTGATATTGCTTTAGACTATATGGTGACATTGTTGAAAATCCGGGTAATTTCTCCTGCATTCAGCACATAGGTTGTTTGCTCCCAGAGTCTCAACATTTTGAAACCACTCCTGTGATTGTTTTTCACATGGAGGCTGTTCTAACATCTTTTATGACAACAAGGCAGGGTCAAGTGTGAATGGGGCTTCCCCCACAATGTTGTCAACCTGTAAATGAGTGCTAATTAATATATTCAGAGGTGAATAGTGTAGGTGATGAGTGCTAAGTCTCCACTTGACTTCCAATATTGCTATCTTAATGAGGCTATCTAAAAACAGATTCCAAAGGTAAGAGGAGTGTAAAATATGCTTCATAATGTGTAGATTTCAATCTTTGTGTGAAACTGAGTACAAGTTTGTGTTGAATTTGAGCAGCTGTTCTGATATTGGTTTAGACTATTGTTGAATATTCGGGTAATTTCTCCTGCATTCAGCACTTAGGCTGTTTGCTCCCAGGGTCTCAACATTTTGAAACCACTCCTGTGATAGTTTTTCCCATGGAGGCTTTTTTTCTCTGTACATCAAATTAAGGCTTAGATAGTTGAACAGTTGTGATAGTTGCACATCACAGTGTAGATAGATTACATTCTCTTCTTTCCAACAAGCTCAGGCATTCAATGCCAGCACAACCTGGCTGGTTAACAGAAGCTAACTCATTCATCTGCTCACATCATGAGGCTATCTAAAAACAGACTCCAAAGGTAAAAGGATAGTAAATTATGTTTCACAATGTGTAGATTTCAATCTTTGTGTGAAACTGAGTAAAAGTTTGTGTTGAATTTGAGCAGCTGTTCTGATATTGCTTTAGACTATATGGTGACATTGTTGAAAATCCGGGTAATTTCTCCTGCATTCAGCACATAGGTTGTTTGCTCCCAGAGTCTCAACATTTTGAAACCACTCCTGTGATTGTTTTTCACATGGAGGCTGTTCTAACATCTTTTATGACAACAAGGCAGGGTCAAGTGTGAATGTGTATTATTGTAATATAATATGATTGTAATCTGAGATTTCTTCTTCATTGCAGCTACAAAATCCCAAACATCACGAGCCAAGAAGTCAGAAAAGTTGCAGAGACAGCAGTGAGTGCGAACTTTTCAGAGGAGCAGAAAAGTGCAGCGGCACACTACATGGCCCACTCTACAGCGGTGGCCAATGCCCACTACAGGATGAGGACCCTGGAGGGTATCGTGGCCACCGCCAACCTGTTCAACAGTTTGGAAGGGTATGTGTCATCATCCAGAACACACAACCTTCAACTATTCTCTCTCTCACAGCTTCTTCCAAGGTCAGTCCAGCTGTTTGTCAGTGTTTAACCATGAAATCTTCTCCATCTTGCAGTTCTTCTACTGATGAGTCAGGGGATGAGAGGCGTGGTCGGGGACAGAAGAGAGGCAGAGACACCGCTGAACAGGACGGCAGGGACTTTGCCACGTTCATCCAGCACTTCCCGGTGACAGCGATTGGCCGGCCTCCCACTAAGAAGCAGCGGACCGAGGCTGGCTTTTCGATAGACAGAGTGTTGTATGATCGGTGGAGGGCTGCGCAGTATGGCAAGCGGGAGGAATACCTCTTGTGTAAGTGTAAATACTTTATTATGCAATGATTCAATTAAATGATCAACAACATTTCTATAAACAAAAGTAACGTAGAATTCACAAGTGTGGACAAGAATTTAAATTTCAATTTTCTCTCTTTGACAGCCCAATGTACAAGACGCCCCCCAACTGTCCAGAAGGTCGCAAAGGTCATCAGGGCCGAGGGGTGGACTGCCAACCATCCCCGTCCTGAGGACATTGTGGCCAAGTGGAAGCCAGCCAACAGGGTGCAGGTTGAGAGTGATCCACGCATCATTAGGAGGGTCACAAGGCAGAGGTGGACAGGCCTGGCCATCAAGGATTTCGGTGGCAACAAAGGGAAAGGTATGTAAAAATGTCTTGTGAGCAGGAGATCATTAATCCAGCAGTCAAACACTGAGATAATTGTAATCCTATAATGGACAAGCACATTTAATCCCTAAACACACTGTTTAGCACCCATTGCTGTAACATTTCCGCTCAAAGAAGCTTGTGTTTGTTTTCCTTTGCTCTCCTGTTTTCTCTGTAAATTCACATATTCACATACTAATGTCACCTTCTTTTGACCACAGGAGTTGTTGCCACCAAATCCTTTGCCAAGGGCTCCATCATCTGTGATTATCATGGCAAGGTAATCACAGCAGCAGAGGGCAGGAAGATGATGGAGTCCATGCAGGATGAGATGGGCTACCTTTTTTTCTTCAAGAGTCATGATGGTCGCGACCTCTGCATCGACGCCCAGACGTTTCCTTGCGAGTGTCACCCATCTGTCGAAACCCTTGGCAGAATGATGAACCATTCGCGGAAGAACAGCAGTGTCACGCCACGGTACTGCAAGATGAACTTGCCGGAAGGAGTGAGGGATGTCATCCTGTTCCAGGCCTCCAAAGACATTTCCATAAGCGAAGAGCTCCGGTTCGACTACGGAGTGAACAGGAAGTCTTTCCGAGGAGAAGGGCTGGAACTCGAGTGGCTGGATGACTGACCAACATAGCAGCAGGTAAAGTTTGAATGCAGGCCTATTAAGGGGTGTGTGTGTGTGTGTGTGTGTGTGCCAGAGTTGCCAGTGAGGGGCCCTGCAGGCCTCTCCTTTTCTTTCACTGCATCAATAAATTCATACAACTTCTCTTTATCTTTCATCACAGGTGGACAGTCTCCAGGATGCAGAATCAACTCAGCACAGAAGAGGACAGTGGCAGCGCTTTTGATGCAGAATTCTGACGAAGCTGAGAAAAATGTGAAAGGCCCAGACCAGGGATTTCCTCCTGCTCCTCCTCCCCCATCATCATTATCTGCACTCTGCACCATTGCACTATTGTCCTAGTGTTCTTTACATATGTATATATATACTGTTTTTTTTATTATATGTCTATATCTGCATATTTGTACATAGTAGTTAAATGCTTAGGTTTACCTCTGTTCATCTTGTTTTGTAAATAAAATCATCTTGCTTTAAAAGTAATCCTCGGGTATGGCGTCCTCTTTATATGTTGCTGGTCACAAGGTTGAGCCAAATGTTTTCTTTGCTGTGGCCGTAAGAGTTATTTTGATCTATATTATAACCCATGAAGGAAAGTTATAGATATCACTGGTGGTGTTTATTTGGTGTTTCTACTGTCAACATTACTACAATAAAAGAAAAGGTGGTGTACTACACTAAACTGAAGGTAAAGGAAAGAAGTTAGAATATTGTATGTTAAAGGAATATTTGTAGTCAGCATGGTAACAGTGAGTACCAGGGGCACGTCACAATTATATAGTATGCAGTATACAGTTGTATGACTTACACTGTGTAAATATTTGTGAATTATCTGATAACCCTCACACTTATTGTAAAAACAGCATCTCAGTACTCTTCTCAGTGGTGTGTGTCTCTCTTGGCACTGCTGTAGGAGCAAGGGAGCTTACAGCTCTCTGTGTGTCTCTCATATACATGCAAATTTCCCCCCATCCCCCATGGGCTGCACTAGGAGCTGTGCAGCAAGGGAGCTTACAGCTCTCTGTGTGTCTCTCATACGCATGCATACAGGAAAGAATTTATAAAGGAAAAAGGGTTAAAAGGCTCAACTTAATGAGCCCATCCAGTAACATCAGGTTTTCAGCACATCCAGGAGCTGAAATGAACCCTCGTTGCCTGGGGTGGATCTTACATGCACTTTCCAACCTTTTATTAATAACCCCTGACAAAATCCTCTGCAGCACCGGTCCTATGGTAATTGGTCTCTACTGAGAGGCGTCAAGTTGGGCCCTTGGATCATCAGACTTCGGAATAAGCGTGGTCCTGTTCTCTTAAGAACATCTGGAAACCTTCCAGACAGCAAGATGGTGTCGAACAGGTGGGACATCTTTTCACCTTTGGGGTCCCAGGTAGCGCCGAGCCTTCTTCTTGATTTTAGGCGTCTTTCTCCTGCGCACCATTGTGAGGCGCCTAGGCCTTTCAACTTTTGGAGGACACAGTCCCTTAACCAACTTAACAATGAACTTGTTGATAGACCTGATCTCTAAGTTCGAAGGAGACTGGGACCGAGGAGACTCCTCGGAGGCTCTTTGAAGACTTTCCAGCCTCGCCTCTCTGCCTCTTGTGCTAATATATCACACAGCTTGTTATGTCTCGCCATATGGTTTCGCTTGAGTTTCCTACAAGCACCCAAGATGTGTTTCATCGTTTCCACTGTTTTCCCACACAATCTACATTGCTTGTCGCACCTTTGACCACCTCTGCCTCTCAATTAAAACGCCCTAGTCCGGAAGGTGTTGGTATGCAATTGGAGTGCCAAAATATATTGGCTCTCACTGATATTGCAACCACTTGGGTTACGCAGCCAGTGGTTGCTGATGGGGTCCGCCCGGAAGTTGTTAATCCCCATGCCTTGGGCCTTTAGGCTGGCCCACTTGTCGAATGCCTCTCTTTTCCAATCAAAGCGCACCCTTTCCCCTGACAAAAGGGCTTCTGTCGACCCATCCTGACCTGCCAAGGAAGGGTCATTCACCGTCTCACCTGATGCCTTCCGCAACCTCCGAAGGTGATTCGCTGTGACGGTTTTTCTTGTTATCAGTTTGGTGCACTCATCTTTAGAGTGCACCAGAGACACAATCCTGTTTGCTTGTACTTTGGGAATGTGCCTCGCCAGTCTATCCAAACCCAGGCCTCCATCTCTGCACCTAGCATACAGCAATCCATCAGTCACTGACTGATGGAGGTGTAGCCATTGCCGGACCGCCACTCTGAGGATACGATCGCTCTGCTCCGACTTGGCCAGGCCCACTGAGCCATTATCCGCGAGATAGATGACTCTAGGCACTCCATAAGTCTGAAGCATCTCAACTTTCTGATTGGGTTTCAGGGGAGCCTCTGATAGCTTCACAACCAGCTTTGAGACCATCGATCCAATATCAGGCTTGATGATACCTTTCCAAGGATTCACCATCACCCCCAGGTATTTCTCAGCCTCTTGCACACCAATCATGTGCATGTCGAGACCGCCCAATTGCCATGGTGGGCGTGCATTCACCGAGTAGCTTGCCCGACATTTGTCAATGAAAAACCCGTGGCATTTCTTGACATTAAGGGTCAGGCCTGTCAGTGAGCAGAAAACCTCTAGAATACCCAGATTGCGAGCCATTCCTTCCCATGAAGAGCTCAGCAAGGCAATATCGTCAGCAAAGGCCATGGAGGAAATCTTAAAGTCATCAAAGACATCAATGATCAGAGCAGTACGCGCTTTGATCATGACCAGGTCAGGGACAAGAACCTGCCCATCGGCTCTCTTCAAGTGAGGCTCCTTGTGGACTATCCAGCCTCGCCTCTCAGCCTCTTGTGCGAGAATCTCACACAGCTTGTTATGCCTCGCCATACGATTCCGTTTAAGTTTCCTACAAACACCCAAAATGTGTTTCAGTGTTTCCACTGCTTTCCCACACAATCTGCACCGTTTGTCGTTCCTTTGGCCGCCTCGGCCCCTCGAGTCAAACGCTCTGGTCCGGAAGGTGTTAGTACGCATCTGGAGTGCCAAGATGAATTGGCTCTCACTGAGATAACAACCGCCTGGGTTACGCAGCCAGTGGTTGCTGATCGGGTCTGCTCGGAAATTGCCGATCCCCGTTCCCTGAGCTTTCAGATCGGCCCACCTGTCAAATGCTTCTTTCCTCCAGTCGAAGCAAACCTTTTCTCCTGACAACAGGGTTCCTGTCGACCCCTCCTGACTCACTGAGGAGGGGTCTTCAACCGTCTCACCAGACGCCTCTCTCAACCTCCGAAGGTGACTCGTCGTGACAGTTTTCCTTGTCATTAATTTGGTGCACTCATCCCTGGAGTGCACCAGAGACACAATTCTGTTCGCCTGAACACTCGGAATATGTCTCGCCAGTTTGTTCAAACCAAGTCCTCCATCTTTGCATCTGGCATACAACAAGCCATTAGTCACTGACTGATGGAGGTGTAGCCACTGCCGGACCGCCACTCTGAGGACACGGTCACTCTGCTCCAACTTGGCCAGTCCCACTGAGCCATTATCAGCCAGATAAATGACTCTGGGCACCCCATAAGTTCTCTTAAGGATTCCTGGCAGCTTACCGGACAACATCATCGCCGTAAACAGATTCGCCAACTCAATACACTTCGGGTCCCATCGAAGGAGGACCGCCTTCGAGATACCGTCGAGACCAGTCCCCGTACTGGCTTTCATATTCCTGAGTATTCTCCGCACTTCCCAGGGAGAGACTGGGCTCTCAAAGACTGAATTATCGGCTTTCGTTGATGTTCGAAATTGGCCTAGACCAACATAAGCATCAGCACCCTCCCACTTTTCCTTGAATGCATTTTCTACCACCGCTGGTGCGATAGGGCATCCACTATGATCGGTACCGTCGAAGATCAACTTAGCCAAGCTGCTACGGTTGACCTCATATAACATCTGGAGGCGCCTGAAACCGCGTTTTCCAGGCCCTTTCTTGGTCACAGCAGACCGTCTGTGACCCCCCACAACCTTAACCACTGTCGGTCGGGGGCTCAATAGCTTAGTCAATTTCTTGACAAAGCGCCTAATCTCTCCCACCGGAGATGTAGGAGAGAAGACCCCACGCTCAGTGCCGTCGTCCGGGGCATCAGCAAGGCTCTCACGGATCTTGGCCCTCACCTCGTCTGGAGGGTTGTCCCACTCGATGGGCAGTTTCAGTGCTTGCAACACTCCATCCCAATCAGCAACCGCCGTTGGGGGGGGCGACGATCCCTTGCTCAATCGCCGTAGCTGTTTGCACTTGTTTCTGATCTGGGCCAATGTATACTTGGGAAGCTTAGTCGCTGCAGAGGCATAGAAGCCAGTGGTCCCACCAGTTGACTCCATCAGGGATCTGAGAAGCACAACATCTGGTTGGGACCACATACCTTTCCTTGGCCTCCTATCCCCTTCATTCGGCCGACCCAAATGCTCCGGGAGATGTCCAGCGTGCTTCACCCTAACGTGGTAGGACAGCCCACGTTTGGTGGTGAAGACTTTGGAGCAGACTGTGCATCGCTCATCACCAACCGAGGTCTGACTTTGCCTTCTCGCCCCACACTTGGGGACGTGACAGGCCATGGCTCTCAAACCTGATCCAGTCTTGTTGCATAAGGAGCATATGAACAAGACCGACCTAAGCCTATGCTTCGACTTAAGGTGGGACGATGATGTCGAAGCTGACGCCATAACCGACCTGCAGAGGGGACAAGGCTGTGTTCGGAAGGGAAGCCTAATACCCACTTTGACTGAATCATCAGCCTGGTACCGAGGCTGCTCCTTCCTCACATCAGGAAGAGCATGTTTCCGAAACCCCATAAACAGGACCTGTTTAGCTTTGGGCGAATCGTGAAAAAGCCTTTTCCGAAGGGGTATATAGCCACCTCCACGTGCCAATGGAGAGGCAACCGGACTCCCCAGTCCATCACTCTCGGCCTTCTTGAAGCGCTGTGTTACCACATTCAACCATCTGTTGGTCCTCCTAACCGGCCCAGACATTCCTGTCGGCGGCCGATCAGAGGACCAACAACCCGACCTTCGAAGGATAACACGGTTGCACTTACCAGGGGACGTACGCCTACTAGGAGTAGAGGCTCGGGCAGGCAACATCCCAAGGCTTGTAACAACTGGCGACGCCATTCCGACCAACTGGATGGGGCAGTGGGTCTTACACCCTAACCTACCCGGCAGTATCTTGCACTTAATGATAAATGGGGGGTAGTGAGTCTAACACTCTAGCCTACCCAGTGTTCTTTCTGCAACGCGCCAATAGTAGGGGTTGTGGACCACGCACCCAAATCAATCAGGCCACTCCCACGCATCGGATTGGAGCACTCCCGCTGGCGAAGGAACCGACAACTCGAGCAGCAGCCAGCTGAGGCCCTTCAAGGCGGAAGAAATCCCCATCCGATACCATAGAAGCGCCTCCCGCAACAACCAAGTGCACCAGGGGCTAAGTCACACGGCTGCTTTCTTTCCATTCCAACACCTCCGGCAGCTATGCTCATTCCAATTACAGGGCCTCGAAAGAGTCCTGTATTGTTATTTTTCGTCACTACCTCCCCGAGTCGGGAGTGGGTAATTTGCGCGCCTGCTGCCTTCCTTGGATGTGGTAGCCGTTTCTCAGGCTCCCTCTCCGGAATCGAACCCTGATTCCCCGTTACCCGTGGTCACCATGGTAGGCACAGAAAGTACCATCGAAAGTTGATAGGGCAGACATTCGAATGAGACGTCGAGCAGATGAATGAGTTGGCTTCTGTTAAGCAGCCAGGTTGTGCTGGCATTGAATGCCTGAGCTTGTTGGAAAGAAGAGAATGTAATCTATCTACACTGTGATGTGCAACTATCACAACTGTTCAACTATCTAAGCCTTAATTTGATGTACAGAGAAAAAAAGCCTCCATGGGAAAAACTATCACAGGAGTGGTTTCGAAATGTTGAGAGTCTGGTAGCAAACAACCTATGTGCTGAATGCAGGAGAAATTACCCGGATTTTCAACAATGTCACCATATAGTCTAAAGCAATATCAGAACAGCTGCTCAAATTCAGCACAAACTTTTACTCAGTTTCACACAAAGATTGAAATCTACACATTGTGAAACATAATTTACACTCCTCTTACCTTTTGAATCTGTTTTTAGATAGCCTCATTAAGATAGCAATATTGGAAGTCAAGTGGAGACTTAGCACTCATCACCTAAACTATTCACCTCTGAATATATTAATTAGCACTCATCTACAGGTTGACAACATTGTGGGGGAAGCCCCATTCACACTTGACCCTGCCTTGTTTTCATAAAAGATGTTAGAACAGCCTCCATGTGAAAAACAATCACAGGAGTGGTTTCGAAATGTTGAGAGTCTGGTAGCAAACAACCTATGTGCTGAATGCAGGAGAAATTACCCGGATTTTCAACAATGTCACCATATAGTCTAAAGCAATATCAGAACAGCTGCTCAAATTCAACACAAACTTTTACTCAGTTTCACACAAAGATTGAAATCTACACATTGTGAAACATAATTTACTCTCCTTTTACCTTTGGAGTCTGTTTTTAGATAGCCTCATGATGTGAGCAGATGAATGAGTTAGCTTCTGTTAACCAGCCAGGTTGTGCTGGCATTGAATGCCTGAGCTTGTTGGAAAGAAGAGAATGTAATCTATCTACACTGTGATGTGCAACTGTCACAACTGTTCAACTATCTAAGCCTTAATTTGATGTACAGAGAAAAAAAGCCTCCATGGGAAAAACTATCACAGGAGTGGTTTCGAAATGTTGAGAGTCTGTTAGCAAACAACCTATCAAACGCCTTGGCAAAGTCGATGAACACTACTGCCAATGGCTTCCTCTCCCATTTGCTCAGTTTCATGAGTCCATCCAGCAACATAAGGTTTTCGGCACAACCGGGGGCAGAGATAAATCCTTTCTGTCGGGGGTGAATCTCGCAGGCATCCATCAGCCTCTTATTCAAGACCCCAGAGAATAATCTCAATATGATGGACCCTATCGTGATAGGGCGCCATCGGGATATATTAGACAGAAGGCTCGGATCAACTGTCTTCGGTATCAGAGTTGTTCTGTTTTTCTTGAGGACTTTTGGCAACTTTCCAGACAACATAATCGCCGTAAACAGATTCGGCAACTCTAGACATTTCGGGTCCCATCGAAGGAGGGCTACCTTCGAGATACCATCTAGACCAGGCGCCGTGCCGGCCTTCATGCCTCTGAGTACCCTACGCACCTCCCAGGGGGAGACCGGTGTCTCAAAGACTGAGTTATCAGCCTTAGTTGATGTTCGGAATTGACCCAGGCCCGCGCAGGCATCAACATTTTCCCATTTCTCCTTGAATGCCTTTTCCTGCTGGAAAGCTGGAATTACCACCAGACTTGCCCTCCAATGGATCCTCGTTAAAGGATTTAAAGTGTACTCATTCCAATTACAGGGCATAAGAATTTGTTCTTAATGACTTGCCTGGTTAAATAAAGGTTAAACCTCCTGTTGGCAGTTTGGGACTAGCAGAGAGGTAGTCAGGTACTGCTTGAAACCCGTCAAAATTGCAGCTTCACGTGGGAACTTTTCATAAAGTCCCATCTGCTGCATTTTGACCCTCAGTGATGTCTGGTACTGGGCCGTGTCCCTGAGAAAATACAGAGAAAATTAGCTCAAAGGAACTTACAGATGTTCACAGCCAAAGATCATTGATTGAACTTGTGTGTGTTGAGTGAGGTGATGAACTTACTTTTGCCATGTTGGGTCACTTGGACCAGCATCCTCACTGGAATCAGAGCCGGGGGTCTCTTCAGAGCCTCTACGGTCCTCTTCTGTGCTGCCACTGGCCGGGATGGGGGCTTGCTCGGCAGCAGCTGAAGTTGATGGTTGCTCGTCGCTGGGTTCAATGTCTGCGTCCATGGGGGCATTGAGGACGAAGAAGTTTCTTCTACGAAGATCTTCAAGAAGAGCCAGTCTGGAAGGCCTGTGGGGGTACCGCCTGCACATCTCGGCGTAGTCCCAGGTTCTGCCTTGGCGGGTCCAAGCCTTCATCGACTCCTTGGCCCTCTGCAGCTCTGCCTGCCTCTCCACAGCTGTGTTGCGTTTCATGCAGACCCTGGCCAGGTGGGCAGACAGTACTTCCTGAGGTTTCTCGCACAGCAGGCAGTGGATGATGCGGCGATCCTTCTCGCTGTGAGAGAGAAAGAGAGACAGTAGACAGTGTTTATATATATCTATATATATATATATATAGATATATATCAATCTTTGGGGCAGCCAGGAGCAAGAGGAATTCGTAATGACTGGCAATAGGTATTCCAGTCAGGAGCGGGGGTCACCATAGCCGTGACTCTGTTGGCCATCTTCCGCAGCTTTTTGCACTTCTTTTTGATTTGCACAGGCTGGTGATTAGGGAACATCTTTTGGGCAATATCATAGAAGCCCCTAACACCGCCTTTGGACTTCATCAGTTCTTGCAGGCGTTGAACTTCTACCAGCGTCCAGTTGCCTGTGCTATCAATATCATTTTTATTGTCACTTTTGACCCCCGCTCTTGCAGCAAAAAGCTGAAAGTGTTTCTTCCTCATATGGATCGTGAGACCGCCCCTTGCAGAAAAGGCTTTAGTGCAATAGTCGCACTTGTGGGTTCCCAATCCCGATTCTGCATCCTGGAGACTGTCCACCTGTGATGAAAGATAAAGAGAAGTTGTATGAATTTATTGATGCAGTGAAAGAAAAGGAGAGGCCTGCAGGGCCCCTCACTGGCAACTCTGGCACGCACACACACACACACACACACACACACACACACACACACACACACACACACACACACATCTTAATGGGCCTGCATTCAAACTTTACCTGCTGCTATGTTGGTCAGTCATCCAGCCACTCGAGTTCCAGCCCTTCTCCTCGGAAAGACTTCCTGTTCACTCCGTAGTTGAACCGGACCTCTTCGCTGATGGAAATGTCTTTGGAGGCCTGGAACAGGATGACATCCCTCACTCCTTCCGGGAAGTTCATCTTGCAGTAGCGTGGCGTGACATTGCTGTTCTTCCGCGAATGGTTGATCATTCTGCCAAGGGTTTCTTCAGATGGGTGACACTCGCAAGGAAACGTCTGGGCGTCGATGCAAAGGTCGCGACCATCATGAGTCTTGAAAAAAAAAAGGTAGCCCATCTCATCCTGCATGGACTCCATCATCTTCCTGCCCTCTGCTGCTGTGATTACCTTGCCATGATAATCACAGATGATGGAGCCCTTGGCAAAGGATTTGGTGGCAACAACTCCTGTGGTCAAAAGAAGGTGACATTAGTGTGTGAATATGTGAATTTACAGAGAAAACAGGAGAGCAAAGGAAAACAAGTGAACAATTCATGTACTAACATAATATACAAGTATGCTGGAAATGGCAAGAATACATTTGTTAAACCTAATAGCTTGCTTGTTGGATTAATGCTCTCCTGCTCACAAGACATTGTTACATACCTTTCCCTTTGTCGCCACCAAAATCCTTGATGGCCAGGCCTGTCCACCTCTGCCTTGTGACCCTCCTAATGATGCGTGGATCACTCTCAACCTGCACCCTCTTGGCTGGTTTCCATTTTGCCACAATGTCCTCAGGACGGGGATGGTTGGCAGTCCACCCCTCATCCCTGATGACCTTTGTGACCTTCTGGACAGTTGGGGGGTGTCTTGTACATTGGGCTGTCAAAGAGAGAAAATTTAAATTTAAATTCTTGTCCACACTTGTGAATTCTACGTTACTTTTGTTTATAGAAATGTTGTTAATCATTTAATTTAATCATTGCATAATAAAGTATTTACACTTACACAAGAGGTATTCCTCCCGCTTGCCATACTGCACAGCCCTCCACCTGTCATAAAACACTCTGTCAGTCGGAAACCCAGCGTCGGTCCGTTGCTTCTTAGTGGGCGGCTGGCCAGTCGCTGTCACCGGGAAGTGCTGGATAAACGCTGTAAAGTCCCTGCCGTCCTGTTCAGCGGTGTCTCTGCCTCTCTTTTCTCTCCGACCACTCCTCGCATCCCCTGACTCATCAGTAGAAGAACTGCAAGATGGAGAAGATTTCATGGTTAAACACTGACAAACAGCTGGACTGACCTTGGAAGCAGCTGTGAGAGAGAGAATAGTTGAAGGTTGTGTGTTTTGGATGATGACACATACCGTTTCAAACTGTTGAACAGGTTGGCGGTGGCCACGATACCCTCCAGGGTCCTCATCCTGTAGTGGGCCATGTAGTGTGCCGCTGCACTTTTCTGCTCCTCTGAAAAGTTTGCACTCACCGCTGTCTCTGCAACTTTTCTGATTTCTTGGCTGGTGATGTTTGGTAATTTGTAGCTGCAATGAAGAAGAAATCTCAGATTACAATCCCACTCTCAACCCTGAATTCTTTCAGTTCTTTTTTTTTTTTTTACAGAAAATAGCCCTAACCCTAACCTTCTGCTCACATCGTTGAGACTGGGAAAACAGCCTCCTCCATCCAGCACATGTGCTGCATTTTACGAGGTCTCAGCATGTTCATGTTTCAATTTTTCTCCTGTTTTTATAATATTATTTGAATAATATTATAGAAAGAGTACAAAACCAGTCTACCAATTGAATCCTTGTCTACCTTCTCTGTACAGTACATATTAATATATACATGTTAGTACATGGGATTCTGCTAATACTTACTGTTCATGCAGACGTCTGAGGTCGTTGGTGGCGCTGGAAATTGGTCCGCCGGATTTGGACAGGAAAAATTTGCCCTCATCATCCACACCGTCCTGCATACATCCTTGGCGGATGCCATGGTAGTATTCGTCCAGCATCTGTGGAGATAAGATATGAATGAAGTTAATACTTGAGAAATTATTGATGGAGCCTTTGGTCAAAACAGTGAAGAAATGGACCAGCGAGGCAAAGCAGGAACTGATTCTGATTCTGGTGTTACAGTTATTCATGGTGAGTTTTTTCAGCCTGTTAGAGAACTTACTGCAGCCTCCTCCTCGGTGAGGGCAAATGTCGCAATCTGCATTGTGGCCGTTTTATGTTGGCTGACCCCCACACAGACTCGTCCATCAACGCGCTTCTGGTCGAGCCACTCTGACGTCTGGAAAACAATGAAGGACACCGTGGGAATTAATGACATGAACAAAGTAACCCTGTTCTATTTGAATCTGGACATGCAATATTTTCTGCTGACTACATGCAATACTTTGTACCAACTGAGGAAACACTGAGGGGGAAAAGTACTTACTGTCAATCCCTCCACTGCTCCGGGTCTCTGGAAATGTTTTAGGATCAGGATGGCTTCGCAGTGGTAGCGGAACAGCGTCTTCTCCTCTTCTTCCACATGCTGGTGCTGCAGGAGCCTCCCGTAGATGCCCAGCATGTCCTTGTTTGACTCGCGGAGGACTCTCTGGCAGTCATGGAGAGTCACCTGGCCATGAATGAAGCGGTCGTTCCTAGAATGATAAGATAAAACAAAACACCAATGAGGAGGAGAGCTAGAGATTTTTCTGTATCACATAATCCTGGCAGCCTTCCAAGTACTATCCACATGAGAGAAGTCATTAAAGGAAAGGTAGAGCAGGGAGATTAACAACTCACCTTTTTTGGCATGTGGCTTTGCTGAGGGCCTTTGCCACTGGCTTCCTCAAGGTGTTGAGCAGCTCAATGTATGCCTGACACTTCCTGTGGAAGTCCGGGTCCGCTGCAGCCAAATCCAGGCGTGTCTTGAGATACTGGACACACCGGATCATGTTCTGTATGTAGTTGATGATGGTGGATGGACTCATCTGCACTACTCTCAGTCTGTTAAGGAAGTCTTGGGTTTCCGTGCTCTTCAGGAGAAAGTCCATGCTCACCTCATTCCCGCTCGGCTGGATGTACCTGAGCATCCTGGAGACATTGTCTACCTGTGATGAAAGAGGAAGAGAAGAAGTGTGAATTGCTACAGAGCTGCAGTCTGTGTGTGTATGGGGGTGTGTGCGTGTGTCAATGAGCCTGTTGTCACACTATAGAGATGCTAATAAGTCTACAGGCTGCAAAGAGCAACACAGAGAGCAGAATACTATAGTGTAAGATGTAAATAAGAATTTGTTCTTAATGACTTGCCTGGTTAAATAAAGGTTAAATAAATAAATAAAATGTGGTTAGATCTTACCTCCTGTTGGCAGTTTGGGACTAGCAGAGAGGTAGTCAGGTACTGCTTGAACCCCGTCAAAATTGTAGCTTCACGTGGGAACTTTTCATAAAGTCCCATCTGCTGCATTTTGACCCTCAGGGTTGTCTGGTACTGGGCCGTGTCCCTGAGAAAATACAGAGAAAATTAGCTCAAAGGAACTTACAGATGTTCACAGCCAAAGATCATTGATTGAACTTGTGTGTGTTGAGTGAGGTGATGAACTTACTTTTGCCATGTTGGGTCACTTGGACCAGCATCCTCACTGGAATCAGTGCCGGGGGTCTCTTCAGCGCCTCTACGGTCTTCTTCTGTGCTGCCACTGGCCGGGATGGGGGCTTGCTCGGCAGCAGCTGAAGTTGATGGTTGCTCGTCGCTGGGTTCAATGTCTGCGTCCATGGGGGCATTGAGGACGAAGAAGTTTCTTCTACGAAGATCCTCAAGAAGAGCCAGTCTGGAAGGCCTGTGGGGGTACCGCCTGCACATCTCGGCGTAGTCCCAGGTTCTGCCTTGGCGGGTCCAATCCTTCATCGACTTCTTGGCCCTCTGCAGCTCTGCCTGCCTCTCCACAACTGTGTTGCGCTTCATGCAGACCCTGGCCAGGTGGGCAGACAGTACTTCCTGGGGTTTCTCGCACAGCAGGCAGTGGATGATGCGGCGATCCGAGCTGTGAGAGAGAAAGAGAGAAAGTAGACAGTCAGTGAAACCACCCCTGACTTATTTTAAGAAATCTTTTCAAGTGAATATCACTTACTGCACTGGCAGCCACATTTGCATGTTTCAAGCAAAATACAATTCAACTAGTGAAAACAAATTGGTACTTACTTTGCAGCCTGTCCTGCCATTGTCCTCAGAAAAGTCTTTTTCACAAAAAGAAGAAAAAAAAAAACAAAGCTCTTGGGAAGAGAGAAAGCAAGAAAATAAACCAAAAAAGAATAGAAATAGAAATAGCAGGCGAAAAAAATCCTTTTAAAAAAGCAAGAAACTTCAAAAAAGAGTTTTCTTCAGAAGTCTACAGGTTCGATGAAATTCTCTTCCAAAATGGCAAAGAGGTGGTGTGTGTGATCAGAATTGAAAACACACTGATGCAGTGGAGTTTACCTGCAGTATTTATCCTCCATGATGATGCCATAGGCCCATTAGCTTGATTGTGGCCTATCAAAGGTGGGAGGAGTTTGTGACTCATCATGTGAATGGGGCTTCCCCCACAATGTTGTCAACCTGTAAATGAGTGCTAATTAATATATTCAGAGGTGAATAGTGTAGGTGATGTTCCAAATTTAGGTGTGACCTAATTGGAGAGGGCTGGAGCCTAGGAACATTCAGTGTTCGATATGAGGCACTGGAATTAGGGAGAGGAGACGGCAGATCCCACAAAAAGGAGATTTATTGTGGCTTGGTCATTCCCTTTAAAGTCATTAAGTGTTTCTATTCAGTGCTTCAACAGCGTCCCCCCCGTCTTCAGGAGAGTTGATATGTTTCTGTTGCTGTGTAGTTCCTCTTCCAAATCGGCCAACACTGAGGTTTCCCACGTAAAAGGGGAAATACATCTTCGGCTCTTTCTCATCCTCACGTTTGTCTCTTGGGACTGGGCTTTCTGGGTGTGTGTTCTGCAGAGTGGGTCAGGTTTGGGCAACTAATTTCATCTGAGCTGGTGTGCGACTGTTCTAACATCTTTTATGAAAACAAGGCAGGGTCAAGTGTGAATGGGGCTTCCCCCACAATTTTGTCAACCTATCACATTGTTGAAAATCCGGGTAATTTCTCCTGCATTCAGCACATAGGTTGTTTGCTCCCAGAGTCTCAACATTTTGAAACCACTCCTGTGATTGTTTTTCACATGGAGGCTGTTCTAACATCTTTTATGACAACAAGGCAGGGTCAAGTGTGAATGGGGCTTCCCCCACAATGTTGTCAACCTGTAAATGAGTGCTAATTAATATATTCAGAGGTGAATAGTGTAGGTGATGAGTGCTAAGTCTCCACTTGACTTCCAATATTGCTATCTTAATGAGGCTATCTAAAAACAGATTCCAAAGGTAAGAGGAGTGTAAAATATGCTTCATAATGTGTAGATTTCAATCTTTGTGTGAAACTGAGTACAAGTTTGTGTTGAATTTGAGCAGCTGTTCTGATATTGGTTTAGACTATTGTTGAATATTGGGGTAATTTCTCCTGCATTCAGCACTTAGGCTGTTTGCTCCCAGGGTCTCAACATTTTGAAACCACTCCTGTGATAGTTTTTCCCATGGAGGCTTTTTTTCTCTGTACATCAAATTAAGGCTTAGATAGTTGAACAGTTGTGATAGTTGCACATCACAGTGTAGATAGATTACATTCTCTTCTTTCCAACAAGCTCAGGCATTCAATGCCAGCACAACCTGGCTGGTTAACAGAAGCTAACTCATTCATCTGCTCACATCATGAGGCTATCTAAAAACAGACTCCAAAGGTAAAAGGATAGTAAATTATGTTTCACAATGTGTAGATTTCAATCTTTGTGTGAAACTGAGTAAAAGTTTGTGTTGAATTTGAGCAGCTGTTCTGATATTGCTTTAGACTATATGGTGACATTGTTGAAAATCCGGGTAATTTCTCCTGCATTCAGCACATAGGTTGTTTGCTCCCAGAGTCTCAACATTTTGAAACCACTCCTGTGATTGTTTTTCACATGGAGGCTGTTCTAACATCTTTTATGACAACAAGGCAGGGTCAAGTGTGAATGGGGCTTCCCCCACAATGTTGTCAACCTGTAAATGAGTGCTAATTAATATATTCAGAGGTGAATAGTGTAGGTGATGAGTGCTAAGTCTCCACTTGACTTCCAATATTGCTATCTTAATGAGGCTATCTAAAAACAGATTCCAAAGGTAAGAGGAGTGTAAAATATGCTTCATAATGTGTAGATTTCAATCTTTGTGTGAAACTGAGTACAAGTTTGTGTTGAATTTGAGCAGCTGTTCTGATATTGGTTTAGACTATTGTTGAATATTCGGGTAATTTCTCCTGCATTCAGCACTTAGGCTGTTTGCTCCCAGACTCTCAACATTTTGAAACCACTCCTGTGATAGTTTTTCCCATGGAGGCTTTTTTTCTCTGTACATCAAATTAAGGCTTAGATAGTTTAACAGTGGTGATAGTTGCACATCACAGTGTAGATAGATTACATTCTCTTCTTTCCAACAAGCTCAGGCATTCAATGCCAGCACAACCTGGCTGGTTAACAGAAGCTAACTCATTCATCTGCTCACATCATGAGGCTATCTAAAAACAGACTCCAAAGGTAAAAGGATAGTAAATTATGTTTCACAATGTGTAGATTTCAATCTTTGTGTGAAACTGAGTAAAAGTTTGTGTTGAATTTGAGCAGCTGTTCTGATATTGCTTTAGACTATATGGTGACATTGTTGAAAATCCGGGTAATTTCTCCTGCATTCAGCACATAGGTTGTTTGCTCCCAGAGTCTCAACATTTTGAAACCACTCCTGTGATTGTTTTTCACATGGAGGCTGTTCTAACATCTTTTATGACAACAAGGCAGGGTCAAGTGTGAATGGGGCTTCCCCCACAATGTTGTCAACCTGTAAATGAGTGCTAATTAATATATTCAGAGGTGAATAGTGTAGGTGATGAGTGCTAAGTCTCCACTTGACTTCCAATATTGCTATCTTAATGAGGCTATCTAAAAACAGATTCCAAAGGTAAGAGGAGTGTAAAATATGCTTCAGAATGTGTAGATTTCAATCTTTGTGTGAAACTGAGTACAAGTTTGTGTTGAATTTGAGCAGCTGTTCTGATATTGGTTTAGACTATTGTTGAATATTCGGGTAATTTCTCCTGCATTCAGCACTTAGGCTGTTTGCTCCCAGACTCTCAACATTTTGAAACCACTCCTGTGATAGTTTTTCCCATGGAGGCTTTTTTTCTCTGTACATCAAATTAAGGCTTAGATAGTTGAACAGTTGTGATAGTTGCACATCACAGTGTAGATAGATTACATTCTCTTCTTTCCAACAAGCTCAGGCATTCAATGCCAGCACAACCTGGCTGGTTAACAGAAGCTAACTCATTCATCTGCTCACATCATGAGGCTATCTAAAAACAGACTCCAAAGGTAAAAGGATAGTAAATTATGTTTCACAATGTGTAGATTTCAATCTTTGTGTGAAACTGAGTAAAAGTTTGTGTTGAATTTGAGCAGCTGTTCTGATATTGCTTTAGACTATATGGTGACATTGTTGAAAATCCGGGTAATTTCTCCTGCATTCAGCACATAGGTTGTTTGCTCCCAGAGTCTCAACATTTTGAAACCACTCCTGTGATTGTTTTTCACATGGAGGCTGTTCTAACATCTTTTATGACAACAAGGCAGGGTCAAGTGTGAATGGGGCTTCCCCCACAATGTTGTCAACCTGTAAATGAGTGCTAATTAATATATTCAGAGGTGAATAGTGTAGGTGATGAGTGCTAAGTCTCCACTTGACTTCCAATATTGCTATCTTAATGAGGCTATCTAAAAACAGATTCCAAAGGTAAGAGGAGTGTAAAATATGCTTCATAATGTGTAGATTTCAATCTTTGTGTGAAACTGAGTACAAGTTTGTGTTGAATTTGAGCAGCTGTTCTGATATTGGTTTAGACTATTGTTGAATATTCGGGTAATTTCTCCTGCATTCAGCACTTAGGCTGTTTGCTCCCAGGGTCTCAACATTTTGAAACCACTCCTGTGATAGTTTTTCCCATGGAGGCTTTTTTTCTCTGTACATCAAATTAAGGCTTAGATAGTTGAACAGTTGTGATAGTTGCACATCACAGTGTAGATAGATTACATTCTCTTCTTTCCAACAAGCTCAGGCATTCAATGCCAGCACAACCTGGCTGGTTAACAGAAGCTAACTCATTCATCTGCTCACATCATGAGGCTATCTAAAAACAGACTCCAAAGGTAAAAGGATAGTAAATTATGTTTCACAATGTGTAGATTTCAATCTTTGTGTGAAACTGAGTAAAAGTTTGTGTTGAATTTGAGCAGCTGTTCTGATATTGCTTTAGACTATATGGTGACATTGTTGAAAATCCGGGTAATTTCTCCTGCATTCAGCACATAGGTTGTTTGCTCCCAGAGTCTCAACATTTTGAAACCACTCCTGTGATTGTTTTTCACATGGAGGCTGTTCTAACATCTTTTATGACAACAAGGCAGGGTCAAGTGTGAATGGGGCTTCCCCCACAATGTTGTCAACCTGTAAATAAGTGCTAATTAATATATTCAGAGGTGAATAGTGTAGGTGATGAGTGCTAAGTCTCCACTTGACTTCCAATATTGCTATCTTAATGAGGCTATCTAAAAACAGATTCCAAAGGTAAGAGGAGTGTAAAATATGCTTCATAATGTGTAGATTTCAATCTTTGTGTGAAACTGAGTACAAGTTTGTGTTGAATTTGAGCAGCTGTTCTGATATTGGTTTAGACTATTGTTGAATATTCGGGTAATTTCTCCTGCATTCAGCACTTAGGCTGTTTGCTCCCAGACTCTCAACATTTTGAAACCACTCCTGTGATAGTTTTTCCCATGGAGGCTTTTTTTCTCTGTACATCAAATTAAGGCTTAGATAGTTGAACAGTTGTGATAGTTGCACATCACAGTGTAGATAGATTACATTCTCTTCTTTCCAACAAGCTCAGGCATTCAATGCCAGCACAACCTGGCTGGTTAACAGAAGCTAACTCATTCATCTGCTCACATCATGAGGCTATCTAAAAACAGACTCCAAAGGTAAAAGGATAGTAAATTATGTTTCACAATGTGTAGATTTCAATCTTTGTGTGAAACTGAGTAAAAGTTTGTGTTGAATTTGAGCAGCTGTTCTGATATTGCTTTAGACTATATGGTGACATTGTTGAAAATCCGGGTAATTTCTCCTGCATTCAGCACATAGGTTGTTTGCTCCCAGAGTCTCAACATTTTGAAACCACTCCTGTGATTGTTTTTCACATGGAGGCTGTTCTAACATCTTTTATGACAACAAGGCAGGGTCAAGTGTGAATGGGGCTTCCCCCACAATGTTGTCAACCTGTAAATGAGTGCTAATTAATATATTCAGAGGTGAATAGTGTAGGTGATGAGTGCTAAGTCTCCACTTGACTTCCAATATTGCTATCTTAATGAGGCTATCTAAAAACAGATTCCAAAGGTAAGAGGAGTGTAAGGGAGAGGAGGCCTCGGCCTTGGAGAGAGCAAACCATCCTGGTACAAGGCAACTCCATCTCAGCGACGAGGTCTTGTGGTCGAGGAGGTGCGCCGGCAAGAACAGGCAGCGAGGTGCGCAAAGGCCATTTCTCAAGCAAAGCAAGGGCAGTGGATGAGATGGGAGGGAGTTGAGAAGAGAAAGTTCTCTTGGAAGGAGTTGTGGGACATGGAAGCATTTCGAACCAGCTTCATTATACGAGCCACGTACGATGTCCTGCCATCTCCCAAGAACCTCAGCCAATGGTACGGCGAAGACCCTACGTGCCCCCTCTGTCCATCTCCAGCAAACCTGAAGCACATTCTTGTCGGCTGCAAGACAAGCCTTACACAAGGCCGTTACACCTGGCGGCACAACCAGGTACTGAAGTGCCTAGCAGCTACGCTGGAGAGCAGACGGACAACCATCAACGCCCTGCCTCCTCTGTCATCCCATCCTGCATCTGCAAGAGAGTTTGTCCGTGAAGGTGCGAAGCAGCCCAAGGCCTGTACCCCACATCCAGAGGCCGGGCAGTTGGGAGCGGCACGGGACTGGAAGTTACTGGCGGACCTGGAACAGAGGCTCTGCTTCCCATCTGAGATCGCCACGAGCAACCTCAGACCGGACCTCTTGCTTTGGTCCAGCTCACTTCGCACTGTCTACATCATAGAGCTTACAGTGCCCTGGGAGGACGCTGTGGGCGAGGCCTACGAACGTAAGAGGCTTAAGTAGGCTGAGCTGGCAGCCGACGCTGAACAACATGGCTGGAAAGCTATGGTTCGCCCAGTGGAAGTTGGATGCAGAGGCTTCGTAGGCATGTCAACTACCAGGCTGCTTAAGGACATGGGAATCCGAGGCCAGGGCCAACGTCAAGCCATCAAAGCCCTCCCCGGTGCTGCTGAAAGGGCGAGCCAGTGGCTCTGGATTAAGAGGAGAGACAACACCTGGGCTCCGAAATAACATCAAGAACGAGATGATGTCAAGGGGGGTGAGCCTGGGATGCCAGGCCTCATCGCTGAACCCTCTGGAGGTGTAGTGGGCTCATCAGTGAAACGCTGAGGAAGGAGGGCGCCCACTTGAAAACCCTTAGGTGTCATCGTCGTTCCCACTCACATCAGCAAGGTCTCAAGTTATGTGCAAACAAGGGATTGTATCACCTAGTCCTAAATAGAACTGCATCCTGGAGACACTGTCCACCTGTGATGAAAGATAAAGAGAAGTAGTATGAATTTATTGATGCAGTGAAAGAAAAGGAGAGGCCTGCAGGGCCCCTCACTGGCAACTCTGGCACACACACACACACACACACACACACACACACATCTTAATGGGCCTGCATTCAAACTTTACCTGCTGCTATGTTGGTCAGTCATCCAGCCACTCGAGTTCCAGCCCTTCTCCTCGGAAAGACTTCCTGTTCACTCCGTAGTTGAACCGGACCTCTTCGCTGATGGAAATGTCTTTGGAGGCCTGGAACAGGATGACATCCCTCACTCCTTCCGGGAAGTTCATCTTGCAGTAGCGTGGCGTGACATTGCTGTTCTTCCGCGAATGGTTGATCATTCTGCCAAGGGTTTCTTCAGATGGGTGACACTCGCAAGGAAACGTCTGGGCGTCGATGCAAAGGTCGCGACCATCATGAGTCTTGAAAAAAAAAAGGTAGCCCATCTCATCCTGCATGGACTCCATCATCTTCCTGCCCTCTGCTGCTGTGATTACCTTGCCATGATAATCACAGATGATGGAGCCCTTGGCAAAGGATTTGGTGGCAACAACTCCTGTGGTCAAAAGAAGGTGACATTAGTGTGTGAATATGTGAATTTACAGAGAAAACAGGAGAGCAAAGGAAAACAAGTGAACAATTCATGTACTAACATAATATACAAGTATGCTGGAAATGGCAAGAATACATTTGTTAAACCTAATAGCTTGCTTGTTGGATTAATGCTCTCCTGCTCACAAGACATTTTTACATACCTTTCCCTTTGTCGCCACCAAAATCCTTGATGGCCAGGCCTGTCCACCTCTGCCTTGTGACCCTCCTAATGATGCGTGGATCACTCTCAACCTGCACCCTCTTGGCTGGTTTCCACTTTGCCACAATGTCCTCAGGACGGGGATGGTTGGCAGTCCACCCCTCATCCCTGATGACCTTTGTGACCTTCTGGACAGTTGGGGGGTGTCTTGTACATTGGGCTGTCAAAGAGAGAAAATTTAAATTTAAATTCTTGTCCACACTTGTGAATTCTACGTTACTTTTGTTTATAGAAATGTTGTTAATCATTTAATTTAATCATTGCATAATAAAGTATTTACACTTACACAAGAGGTATTCCTCCCGCTTGCCATACTGCACAGCCCTCCACCTGTCATAAAACACTCTGTCAGTCGGAAACCCAGCGTCGGTCCGTTGCTTCTTAGTGGGCGGCTGGCCAGTCGCTGTCACCGGGAAGTGCTGGATAAACACTGTAAAGTCCCTGCCGTCCTGTTCAGCGGTGTCTCTGCCTCTCTTTTCTCTCCGACCACTCCTCGCATCCCCTGACTCATCAGTAGAAGAACTGCAAGATGGAGAAGATTTCATGGTTAAACACTGACAAACAGCTGGACTGACCTTGGAAGCAGCTGTGAGAGAGAGAATAGTTGAAGGTTGTGTGTTTTGGATGATGACACATACCGTTTCAAACTGTTGAACAGGTTGGCGGTGGCCACGATACCCTCCAGGGTCCTCATCCTGTAGTGGGCCATGTAGTGTGCCGCTGCACTTTTCTGCTCCTCTGAAAAGTTTGCACTCACCGCTGTCTCTGCAACTTTTCTGATTTCTTGGCTGGTGATGTTTGGTAATTTGTAGCTGCAATGAAGAAGAAATCTCAGATTACAATCCCACTCTCAACCCTGAATTCTTTCAGTTCTTTTTTTTTTTTACAGAAAATAGCCCTAACCCTAACCTTCTGCTCACATCGTTGAGACTGGGAAAACAGCCTCCTCCATCCAGCACATGTGCTGCATTTTACGAGGTCTCAGCATGTTCATGTTTCAATTTTTCTCCTGTTTTTATAATATTATTTGAATAATATTATAGAAAGAGTACAAAACCAGTCTACCAATTGAATCCTTGTCTACCTTCTCTGTACAGTACATATTAATATATACATGTTAGTACATGGGATTCTGCTAATACTTACTGTTCATGCAGACGTCTGAGGTCGTTGGTGGCGCTGGAAATTGGTCCGCCGGATTTGGACAGGAAAAATTTGCCCTCATCATCCACACCGTCCTGCATACATCCATGGCGGATGCCATGGTAGTATTCGTCCAGCATCTGTGGAGATAAGATATGAATGAAGTTAATACTTGAGAAATTATTGATGGAGCCTTTGGTCAAAACAGTGAAGAAATGGACCAGCGAGGCAAAGCAGGAACTGATTCTGATTCTGGTGTTACAGTTATTCATGGTGAGTTTTTTCAGCCTGTTAGAGAACTTACTGCAGCCTCCTCCTCGGTGAGGGCAAATGTCGCAATCTGCATTGTGGCCGTTTTATGTTGGCTGACCCCCACACAGACTCGTCCATCAACGCGCTTCTGGTCGAGCCACTCTGACGTCTGGAAAACAATGAAGGACACCGTGGGAATTAATGACATGAACAAAGTAACCCTGTTCTATTTGAATCTGGACATGCAATATTTTCTGCTGACTACATGCAATACTTTGTACCAACTGAGGAAACACTGAGGGGGAAAAGTACTTACTGTCAATCCCTCCACTGCTCCGGGTCTCTGGAAATGTTTTAGGATCAGGATGGCTTCGCAGTGGTAGCGGAACAGCGTCTTCTCCTCTTCTTCCACATGCTGGTGCTGCAGGAGCCTCCCGTAGATGCCCAGCATGTCCTTGTTTGACTCGCGGAGGACTCTCTGGCAGTCATGGAGAGTCACCTGGCCATGAATGAAGCGGTCGTACCTAGAATGATAAGATAAAACAAAACACCAATGAGGAGGAGAGCTAGAGATTTTTCTGTATCACATAATCCTGGCAGCCTTCCAAGTACTATCCACATGAGAGAAGTCATTAAAGGAAAGGTAGAGCAGGGAGATTAACAACTCACCTTTTTTGGCATGTGGCTTTGCTGAGGGCCTTTGCCACTGGCTTCCTCAAGGTGTTGAGCAGCTCAATGTATGCCTGACACTTCCTGTGGAAGTCCGGGTCCGCTGCAGCCAAATCCAGGCGTGTCTTGAGATACTGGACACACCGGATCATGTTCTTTATGTAGTTGATGATGGTGGATGGACTCATCTGCACTACTCTCAGCCTGTTAAGGAAGTCTTGGGTTTCCGTGCTCTTCAGGAGAAAGTCCATGCTCACCTCATTCCCGCTCGGCTGGATGTACCTGAGCATCCTGGAGACATTGTCTACCTGTGATGAAAGAGGAAGAGAAGAAGTGTGAATTGCTACAGAGCTGCAGTCTGTGTGTGTATGGGGGTGTGTGCGCGCGTCAATGAGCCTGTTGTCACACTATAGAGATGCTAATAAGTCTACAGGCTGCAAAGAGCAACACAGAGAGCAGAATACTATAGTGTAAGATGTAAATAAGAATTTGTTCTTAATGACTTGCCTGGTTAAATAAAGGTTAAATAAATAAATAAAATGTGGTTAGATCTTACCTCCTGTTGGCAGTTTGGGACTAGCAGAGAGGTAGTCAGGTACTGCTTGAACCCCGTCAAAATTGCAGCTTCACGTGGGAACTTTTCATAAAGTCCCATCTGCTGCATTTTGACCCTCAGGGTTGTCTGGTACTGGGCTGTGTCCCTGAGAAAATACAGAGAAAATTAGCTCAAAGGAACTTACAGATGTTCACAGCCAAAGATCATTGATTGAACTTGTGTGTGTTGAGTGAGGTGATGAACTTACTTTTGCCATGTTGGGTCACTTGGACCAGCATCCTCACTGGAATCAGTGCCGGGGGTCTCTTCAGCGCCTCTACGGTCTTCTTCTGTGCTGCCACTGGCCGGGATGGGGGCTTGCTCGGCAGCAGCTGAAGTTGATGGTTGCTCGTCGCTGGGTTCAATGTCTGCGTCCATGGGGGCATTGAGGACGAAGAAGTTTCTTCTACGAAGATCCTCAAGAAGAGCCAGTCTGGAAGGCCTGTGGGGGTACCGCCTGCACATCTCGGCGTAGTCCCAGGTTCTGCCTTGGCGGGTCCAATCCTTCATCGACTTCTTGGCCCTCTGCAGCTCTGCCTGCCTCTCCACAACTGTGTTGCGCTTCATGCAGACCCTGGCCAGGTGGGCAGACAGTACTTCCTGGGGTTTCTCGCACAGCAGGCAGTGGATGATGCGGCGATCCGAGCTGTGAGAGAGAAAGAGAGAAAGTAGACAGTCAGTGAAACCACCCCTGACTTATTTTAAGAAATCTTTTCAAGTGAATATCACTTACTGCACTGGCAGCCACATTTGCATGTTTCAAGCAAAATACAATTCAACTAGTGAAAACAAATTGGTACTTACTTTGCAGCCTGTCCTGCCATTGTCCTCAGAAAAGTCTTTTTCACAAAAAGAAGAAAAAAAAAAACAAAGCTCTTGGGAAGAGAGAAAGCAAGAAAATAAACCAAAAAAGAATAGAAATAGAAATAGCAGGCGAAAAAAATCCTTTTAAAAAAGCAAGAAACTTCAAAAAAGAGTTTTCTTCAGAAGTCTACAGGTTCGATGAAATTCTCTTCCAAAATGGCAAAGAGGTGGTGTGTGTGATCAGAATTGAAAACACACTGATGCAGTGGAGTTTACCTGCAGTATTTATCCTCCATGATGATGCCATAGGCCCATTAGCTTGATTGTGGCCTATCAAAGGTGGGAGGAGTTTGTGACTCATCATGTGAATGGGGCTTCCCCCACAATGTTGTCAACCTGTAAATGAGTGCTAATTAATATATTCAGAGGTGAATAGTGTAGGTGATGTTCCAAATTTAGGTGTGACCTAATTGGAGAGGGCTGGAGCCTAGGAACATTCAGTGTTAGTGCAGATATGAGGCACTGGAATTAGGGAGAGGAGACGGCAGATCCCACAAAAAGGAGATTTATTGTGGCTTGGTCATTCCCTTTAAAGTCATTAAGTGTTTCTATTCAGTGCTTCAACAGCGTCCCCCCCGTCTTCAGGAGAGTTGATATGTTTCTGTTGCTGTGTAGTTCCTCTTCCAAATCGGCCAACACTGAGGTTTCCCACGTAAAAGGGGAAATACATCTTCGGCTCTTTCTCATCCTCACGTTTGTCTCTTGGGACTGGGCTTTCTGGGTGTGTGTTCTGCAGAGTGGGTCAGGTTTGGGCAACTAATTTCATCTGAGCTGGTGTGCGACTGTTCTAACATCTTTTATGAAAACAAGGCAGGGTCAAGTGTGAATGGGGCTTCCCCCACAATTTTGTCAACCTATCACATTGTTGAAAATCCGGGTAATTTCTCCTGCATTCAGCACATAGGTTGTTTGCTCCCAGAGTCTCAACATTTTGAAACCACTCCTGTGATTGTTTTTCACATGGAGGCTGTTCTAACATCTTTTATGACAACAAGGCAGGGTCAAGTGTGAATGGGGCTTCCCCCACAATGTTGTCAACCTGTAAATGAGTGCTAATTAATATATTCAGAGGTGAATAGTGTAGGTGATGAGTGCTAAGTCTCCACTTGACTTCCAATATTGCTATCTTAATGAGGCTATCTAAAAACAGATTCCAAAGGTAAGAGGAGTGTAAGGGAGAGGAGGCCTCGGCCTTGGAGAGAGCAAACCATCCTGGTACAAGGCAACTCCATCTCAGCGACGAGGTCTTGTGGTCGAGGAGGTGCGCCGGCAAGAACAGGCAGCGAGGTGCGCAAAGGCCATTTCTCAAGCAAAGCAAGGGCAGTGGATGAGATGGGAGGGAGTTGAGAAGAGAAAGTTCTCTTGGAAGGAGTTGTGGGACATGGAAGCATTTCGAACCAGCTTCATTATACGAGCCACGTACGATGTCCTGCCATCTCCCAAGAACCTCAGCCAATGGTACGGCGAAGACCCTACGTGCCCCCTCTGTCCATCTCCAGCAAACCTGAAGCACATTCTTGTCGGCTGCAAGACAAGCCTTACACAAGGCCGTTACACCTGGCGGCACAACCAGGTACTGAAGTGCCTAGCAGCTACGCTGGAGAGCAGACGGACAACCATCAACGCCCTGCCTCCTCTGTCATCCCATCCTGCATCTGCAAGAGAGTTTGTCCGTGAAGGTGCGAAGCAGCCCAAGGCCTGTACCCCACATCCAGAGGCCGGGCAGTTGGGAGCGGCACGGGACTGGAAGTTACTGGCGGACCTGGAACAGAGGCTCTGCTTCCCATCTGAGATCGCCACGAGCAACCTCAGACCGGACCTCTTGCTTTGGTCCAGCTCACTTCGCACTGTCTACATCATAGAGCTTACAGTGCCCTGGGAGGACGCTGTGGGCGAGGCCTACGAACGTAAGAGGCTTAAGTAGGCTGAGCTGGCAGCCGACGCTGAACAACATGGCTGGAAAGCTATGGTTCGCCCAGTGGAAGTTGGATGCAGAGGCTTCGTAGGCATGTCAACTACCAGGCTGCTTAAGGACATGGGAATCCGAGGCCAGGGCCAACGTCAAGCCATCAAAGCCCTCCCCGGTGCTGCTGAAAGGGCGAGCCAGTGGCTCTGGATTAAGAGGAGAGACAACACCTGGGCTCCGAAATAACATCAAGAACGAGATGATGTCAAGGGGGGTGAGCCTGGGATGCCAGGCCTCATCGCTGAACCCTCTGGAGGTGTAGTGGGCTCATCAGTGAAACGCTGAGGAAGGAGGGCGCCCACTTGAAAACCCTTAGGTGTCATCGTCGTTCCCACTCACATCAGCAAGGTCTCAAGTTATGTGCAAACAAGGGATTGTATCACCTAGTCCTAAATAGAACTGCATCCTGGAGACACTGTCCACCTGTGATGAAAGATAAAGAGAAGTAGTATGAATTTATTGATGCAGTGAAAGAAAAGGAGAGGCCTGCAGGGCCCCTCACTGGCAACTCTGGCACACACACACACACACACACACACACACACACATCTTAATGGGCCTGCATTCAAACTTTACCTGCTGCTATGTTGGTCAGTCATCCAGCCACTCGAGTTCCAGCCCTTCTCCTCGGAAAGACTTCCTGTTCACTCCGTAGTTGAACCGGACCTCTTCGCTGATGGAAATGTCTTTGGAGGCCTGGAACAGGATGACATCCCTCACTCCTTCCGGGAAGTTCATCTTGCAGTAGCGTGGCGTGACATTGCTGTTCTTCCGCGAATGGTTGATCATTCTGCCAAGGGTTTCTTCAGATGGGTGACACTCGCAAGGAAACGTCTGGGCGTCGATGCAAAGGTCGCGACCATCATGAGTCTTGAAAAAAAAAAGGTAGCCCATCTCATCCTGCATGGACTCCATCATCTTCCTGCCCTCTGCTGCTGTGATTACCTTGCCATGATAATCACAGATGATGGAGCCCTTGGCAAAGGATTTGGTGGCAACAACTCCTGTGGTCAAAAGAAGGTGACATTAGTGTGTGAATATGTGAATTTACAGAGAAAACAGGAGAGCAAAGGAAAACAAGTGAACAATTCATGTACTAACATAATATACAAGTATGCTGGAAATGGCAAGAATACATTTGTTAAACCTAATAGCTTGCTTGTTGGATTAATGCTCTCCTGCTCACAAGACATTTTTACATACCTTTCCCTTTGTCGCCACCAAAATCCTTGATGGCCAGGCCTGTCCACCTCTGCCTTGTGACCCTCCTAATGATGCGTGGATCACTCTCAACCTGCACCCTCTTGGCTGGTTTCCACTTTGCCACAATGTCCTCAGGACGGGGATGGTTGGCAGTCCACCCCTCATCCCTGATGACCTTTGTGACCTTCTGGACAGTTGGGGGGTGTCTTGTACATTGGGCTGTCAAAGAGAGAAAATTTAAATTTAAATTCTTGTCCACACTTGTGAATTCTACGTTACTTTTGTTTATAGAAATGTTGTTAATCATTTAATTTAATCATTGCATAATAAAGTATTTACACTTACACAAGAGGTATTCCTCCCGCTTGCCATACTGCACAGCCCTCCACCTGTCATAAAACACTCTGTCAGTCGGAAACCCAGCGTCGGTCCGTTGCTTCTTAGTGGGCGGCTGGCCAGTCGCTGTCACCGGGAAGTGCTGGATAAACACTGTAAAGTCCCTGCCGTCCTGTTCAGCGGTGTCTCTGCCTCTCTTTTCTCTCCGACCACTCCTCGCATCCCCTGACTCATCAGTAGAAGAACTGCAAGATGGAGAAGATTTCATGGTTAAACACTGACAAACAGCTGGACTGACCTTGGAAGCAGCTGTGAGAGAGAGAATAGTTGAAGGTTGTGTGTTTTGGATGATGACACATACCGTTTCAAACTGTTGAACAGGTTGGCGGTGGCCACGATACCCTCCAGGGTCCTCATCCTGTAGTGGGCCATGTAGTGTGCCGCTGCACTTTTCTGCTCCTCTGAAAAGTTTGCACTCACCGCTGTCTCTGCAACTTTTCTGATTTCTTGGCTGGTGATGTTTGGTAATTTGTAGCTGCAATGAAGAAGAAATCTCAGATTACAATCCCACTCTCAACCCTGAATTCTTTCAGTTCTTTTTTTTTTTTACAGAAAATAGCCCTAACCCTAACCTTCTGCTCACATCGTTGAGACTGGGAAAACAGCCTCCTCCATCCAGCACATGTGCTGCATTTTACGAGGTCTCAGCATGTTCATGTTTCAATTTTTCTCCTGTTTTTATAATATTATTTGAATAATATTATAGAAAGAGTACAAAACCAGTCTACCAATTGAATCCTTGTCTACCTTCTCTGTACAGTACATATTAATATATACATGTTAGTACATGGGATTCTGCTAATACTTACTGTTCATGCAGACGTCTGAGGTCGTTGGTGGCGCTGGAAATTGGTCCGCCGGATTTGGACAGGAAAAATTTGCCCTCATCATCCACACCGTCCTGCATACATCCATGGCGGATGCCATGGTAGTATTCGTCCAGCATCTGTGGAGATAAGATATGAATGAAGTTAATACTTGAGAAATTATTGATGGAGCCTTTGGTCAAAACAGTGAAGAAATGGACCAGCGAGGCAAAGCAGGAACTGATTCTGATTCTGGTGTTACAGTTATTCATGGTGAGTTTTTTCAGCCTGTTAGAGAACTTACTGCAGCCTCCTCCTCGGTGAGGGCAAATGTCGCAATCTGCATTGTGGCCGTTTTATGTTGGCTGACCCCCACACAGACTCGTCCATCAACGCGCTTCTGGTCGAGCCACTCTGACGTCTGGAAAACAATGAAGGACACCGTGGGAATTAATGACATGAACAAAGTAACCCTGTTCTATTTGAATCTGGACATGCAATATTTTCTGCTGACTACATGCAATACTTTGTACCAACTGAGGAAACACTGAGGGGGAAAAGTACTTACTGTCAATCCCTCCACTGCTCCGGGTCTCTGGAAATGTTTTAGGATCAGGATGGCTTCGCAGTGGTAGCGGAACAGCGTCTTCTCCTCTTCTTCCACATGCTGGTGCTGCAGGAGCCTCCCGTAGATGCCCAGCATGTCCTTGTTTGACTCGCGGAGGACTCTCTGGCAGTCATGGAGAGTCACCTGGCCATGAATGAAGCGGTCGTACCTAGAATGATAAGATAAAACAAAACACCAATGAGGAGGAGAGCTAGAGATTTTTCTGTATCACATAATCCTGGCAGCCTTCCAAGTACTATCCACATGAGAGAAGTCATTAAAGGAAAGGTAGAGCAGGGAGATTAACAACTCACCTTTTTTGGCATGTGGCTTTGCTGAGGGCCTTTGCCACTGGCTTCCTCAAGGTGTTGAGCAGCTCAATGTATGCCTGACACTTCCTGTGGAAGTCCGGGTCCGCTGCAGCCAAATCCAGGCGTGTCTTGAGATACTGGACACACCGGATCATGTTCTTTATGTAGTTGATGATGGTGGATGGACTCATCTGCACTACTCTCAGCCTGTTAAGGAAGTCTTGGGTTTCCGTGCTCTTCAGGAGAAAGTCCATGCTCACCTCATTCCCGCTCGGCTGGATGTACCTGAGCATCCTGGAGACATTGTCTACCTGTGATGAAAGAGGAAGAGAAGAAGTGTGAATTGCTACAGAGCTGCAGTCTGTGTGTGTATGGGGGTGTGTGCGCGCGTCAATGAGCCTGTTGTCACACTATAGAGATGCTAATAAGTCTACAGGCTGCAAAGAGCAACACAGAGAGCAGAATACTATAGTGTAAGATGTAAATAAGAATTTGTTCTTAATGACTTGCCTGGTTAAATAAAGGTTAAATAAATAAATAAAATGTGGTTAGATCTTACCTCCTGTTGGCAGTTTGGGACTAGCAGAGAGGTAGTCAGGTACTGCTTGAACCCCGTCAAAATTGCAGCTTCACGTGGGAACTTTTCATAAAGTCCCATCTGCTGCATTTTGACCCTCAGGGTTGTCTGGTACTGGGCTGTGTCCCTGAGAAAATACAGAGAAAATTAGCTCAAAGGAACTTACAGATGTTCACAGCCAAAGATCATTGATTGAACTTGTGTGTGTTGAGTGAGGTGATGAACTTACTTTTGCCATGTTGGGTCACTTGGACCAGCATCCTCACTGGAATCAGTGCCGGGGGTCTCTTCAGCGCCTCTACGGTCTTCTTCTGTGCTGCCACTGGCCGGGATGGGGGCTTGCTCGGCAGCAGCTGAAGTTGATGGTTGCTCGTCGCTGGGTTCAATGTCTGCGTCCATGGGGGCATTGAGGACGAAGAAGTTTCTTCTACGAAGATCCTCAAGAAGAGCCAGTCTGGAAGGCCTGTGGGGGTACCGCCTGCACATCTCGGCGTAGTCCCAGGTTCTGCCTTGGCGGGTCCAATCCTTCATCGACTTCTTGGCCCTCTGCAGCTCTGCCTGCCTCTCCACAACTGTGTTGCGCTTCATGCAGACCCTGGCCAGGTGGGCAGACAGTACTTCCTGGGGTTTCTCGCACAGCAGGCAGTGGATGATGCGGCGATCCGAGCTGTGAGAGAGAAAGAGAGAAAGTAGACAGTCAGTGAAACCACCCCTGACTTATTTTAAGAAATCTTTTCAAGTGAATATCACTTACTGCACTGGCAGCCACATTTGCATGTTTCAAGCAAAATACAATTCAACTAGTGAAAACAAATTGGTACTTACTTTGCAGCCTGTCCTGCCATTGTCCTCAGAAAAGTCTTTTTCACAAAAAGAAGAAAAAAAAAAACAAAGCTCTTGGGAAGAGAGAAAGCAAGAAAATAAACCAAAAAAGAATAGAAATAGAAATAGCAGGCGAAAAAAATCCTTTTAAAAAAGCAAGAAACTTCAAAAAAGAGTTTTCTTCAGAAGTCTACAGGTTCGATGAAATTCTCTTCCAAAATGGCAAAGAGGTGGTGTGTGTGATCAGAATTGAAAACACACTGATGCAGTGGAGTTTACCTGCAGTATTTATCCTCCATGATGATGCCATAGGCCCATTAGCTTGATTGTGGCCTATCAAAGGTGGGAGGAGTTTGTGACTCATCATGTGAATGGGGCTTCCCCCACAATGTTGTCAACCTGTAAATGAGTGCTAATTAATATATTCAGAGGTGAATAGTGTAGGTGATGTTCCAAATTTAGGTGTGACCTAATTGGAGAGGGCTGGAGCCTAGGAACATTCAGTGTTAGTGCAGATATGAGGCACTGGAATTAGGGAGAGGAGACGGCAGATCCCACAAAAAGGAGATTTATTGTGGCTTGGTCATTCCCTTTAAAGTCATTAAGTGTTTCTATTCAGTGCTTCAACAGCGTCCCCCCCGTCTTCAGGAGAGTTGATATGTTTCTGTTGCTGTGTAGTTCCTCTTCCAAATCGGCCAACACTGAGGTTTCCCACGTAAAAGGGGAAATACATCTTCGGCTCTTTCTCATCCTCACGTTTGTCTCTTGGGACTGGGCTTTCTGGGTGTGTGTTCTGCAGAGTGGGTCAGGTTTGGGCAACTAATTTCATCTGAGCTGGTGTGCGACTGTTCTAACATCTTTTATGAAAACAAGGCAGGGTCAAGTGTGAATGGGGCTTCCCCCACAATTTTGTCAACCTATCACATTGTTGAAAATCCGGGTAATTTCTCCTGCATTCAGCACATAGGTTGTTTGCTCCCAGAGTCTCAACATTTTGAAACCACTCCTGTGATTGTTTTTCACATGGAGGCTGTTCTAACATCTTTTATGACAACAAGGCAGGGTCAAGTGTGAATGGGGCTTCCCCCACAATGTTGTCAACCTGTAAATGAGTGCTAATTAATATATTCAGAGGTGAATAGTGTAGGTGATGAGTGCTAAGTCTCCACTTGACTTCCAATATTGCTATCTTAATGAGGCTATCTAAAAACAGATTCCAAAGGTAAGAGGAGTGTAAAATATGCTTCATAATGTGTAGATTTCAATCTTTGTGTGAAACTGAGTACAAGTTTGTGTTGAATTTGAGCAGCTGTTCTGATATTGGTTTAGACTATTGTTGAATATTCGGGTAATTTCTCCTGCATTCAGCACTTAGGCTGTTTGCTCCCAGACTCTCAACATTTTGAAACCACTCCTGTGATAGTTTTTCCCATGGAGGCTTTTTTTCTCTGTACATCAAATTAAGGCTTAGATAGTTGAACAGTTGTGATAGTTGCACATCACAGTGTAGATAGATTACATTCTCTTCTTTCCAACAAGCTCAGGCATTCAATGCCAGCACAACCTGGCTGGTTAACAGAAGCTAACTCATTCATCTGCTCACATCATGAGGCTATCTAAAAACAGACTCCAAAGGTAAAAGGATAGTAAATTATGTTTCACAATGTGTAGATTTCAATCTTTGTGTGAAACTGAGTAAAAGTTTGTGTTGAATTTGAGCAGCTGTTCTGATATTGCTTTAGACTATATGGTGACATTGTTGAAAATCCGGGTAATTTCTCCTGCATTCAGCACATAGGTTGTTTGCTCCCAGAGTCTCAACATTTTGAAACCACTCCTGTGATTGTTTTTCACATGGAGGCTGTTCTAACATCTTTTATGACAACAAGGCAGGGTCAAGTGTGAATGTGTATTATTGTAATATAATATGATTGTAATCTGAGATTTCTTCTTCATTGCAGCTACAAAATCCCAAACATCACGAGCCAAGAAGTCAGAAAAGTTGCAGAGACAGCAGTGAGTGCGAACTTTTCAGAGGAGCAGAAAAGTGCAGCGGCACACTACATGGCCCACTCTACAGCGGTGGCCAATGCCCACTACAGGATGAGGACCCTGGAGGGTATCGTGGCCACCGCCAACCTGTTCAACAGTTTGGAAGGGTATGTGTCATCATCCAGAACACACAACCTTCAACTATTCTCTCTCTCACAGCTTCTTCCAAGGTCAGTCCAGCTGTTTGTCAGTGTTTAACCATGAAATCTTCTCCATCTTGCAGTTCTTCTACTGATGAGTCAGGGGATGAGAGGCGTGGTCGGGGACAGAAGAGAGGCAGAGACACCGCTGAACAGGACGGCAGGGACTTTGCCACGTTCATCCAGCACTTCCCGGTGACAGCGATTGGCCGGCCTCCCACTAAGAAGCAGCGGACCGAGGCTGGCTTTTCGATAGACAGAGTGTTGTATGATCGGTGGAGGGCTGCGCAGTATGGCAAGCGGGAGGAATACCTCTTGTGTAAGTGTAAATACTTTATTATGCAATGATTCAATTAAATGATCAACAACATTTCTATAAACAAAAGTAACGTAGAATTCACAAGTGTGGACAAGAATTTAAATTTCAATTTTCTCTCTTTGACAGCCCAATGTACAAGACGCCCCCCAACTGTCCAGAAGGTCGCAAAGGTCATCAGGGCCGAGGGGTGGACTGCCAACCATCCCCGTCCTGAGGACATTGTGGCCAAGTGGAAGCCAGCCAACAGGGTGCAGGTTGAGAGTGATCCACGCATCATTAGGAGGGTCACAAGGCAGAGGTGGACAGGCCTGGCCATCAAGGATTTCGGTGGCAACAAAGGGAAAGGTATGTAAAAATGTCTTGTGAGCAGGAGATCATTAATCCAGCAGTCAAACACTGAGATAATTGTAATCCTATAATGGACAAGCACATTTAATCCCTAAACACACTGTTTAGCACCCATTGCTGTAACATTTCCGCTCAAAGAAGCTTGTGTTTGTTTTCCTTTGCTCTCCTGTTTTCTCTGTAAATTCACATATTCACATACTAATGTCACCTTCTTTTGACCACAGGAGTTGTTGCCACCAAATCCTTTGCCAAGGGCTCCATCATCTGTGATTATCATGGCAAGGTAATCACAGCAGCAGAGGGCAGGAAGATGATGGAGTCCATGCAGGATGAGATGGGCTACCTTTTTTTCTTCAAGAGTCATGATGGTCGCGACCTCTGCATCGACGCCCAGACGTTTCCTTGCGAGTGTCACCCATCTGTCGAAACCCTTGGCAGAATGATGAACCATTCGCGGAAGAACAGCAGTGTCACGCCACGGTACTGCAAGATGAACTTGCCGGAAGGAGTGAGGGATGTCATCCTGTTCCAGGCCTCCAAAGACATTTCCATAAGCGAAGAGCTCCGGTTCGACTACGGAGTGAACAGGAAGTCTTTCCGAGGAGAAGGGCTGGAACTCGAGTGGCTGGATGACTGACCAACATAGCAGCAGGTAAAGTTTGAATGCAGGCCTATTAAGGGGTGTGTGTGTGTGTGTGTGTGTGTGCCAGAGTTGCCAGTGAGGGGCCCTGCAGGCCTCTCCTTTTCTTTCACTGCATCAATAAATTCATACAACTTCTCTTTATCTTTCATCACAGGTGGACAGTCTCCAGGATGCAGAATCAACTCAGCACAGAAGAGGACAGTGGCAGCGCTTTTGATGCAGAATTCTGACGAAGCTGAGAAAAATGTGAAAGGCCCAGACCAGGGATTTCCTCCTGCTCCTCCTCCCCCATCATCATTATCTGCACTCTGCACCATTGCACTATTGTCCTAGTGTTCTTTACATATGTATATATATACTGTTTTTTTTATTATATGTCTATATCTGCATATTTGTACATAGTAGTTAAATGCTTAGGTTTACCTCTGTTCATCTTGTTTTGTAAATAAAATCATCTTGCTTTAAAAGTAATCCTCGGGTATGGCGTCCTCTTTATATGTTGCTGGTCACAAGGTTGAGCCAAATGTTTTCTTTGCTGTGGCCGTAAGAGTTATTTTGATCTATATTATAACCCATGAAGGAAAGTTATAGATATCACTGGTGGTGTTTATTTGGTGTTTCTACTGTCAACATTACTACAATAAAAGAAAAGGTGGTGTACTACACTAAACTGAAGGTAAAGGAAAGAAGTTAGAATATTGTATGTTAAAGGAATATTTGTAGTCAGCATGGTAACAGTGAGTACCAGGGGCACGTCACAATTATATAGTATGCAGTATACAGTTGTATGACTTACACTGTGTAAATATTTGTGAATTATCTGATAACCCTCACACTTATTGTAAAAACAGCATCTCAGTACTCTTCTCAGTGGTGTGTGTCTCTCTTGGCACTGCTGTAGGAGCAAGGGAGCTTACAGCTCTCTGTGTGTCTCTCATATACATGCAAATTTCCCCCCATCCCCCATGGGCTGCACTAGGAGCTGTGCAGCAAGGGAGCTTACAGCTCTCTGTGTGTCTCTCATACGCATGCATACAGGAAAGAATTTATAAAGGAAAAAGGGTTAAAAGGCTCAACTTAATGAGCCCATCCAGTAACATCAGGTTTTCAGCACATCCAGGAGCTGAAATGAACCCTCGTTGCCTGGGGTGGATCTTACATGCACTTTCCAACCTTTTATTAATAACCCCTGACAAAATCCTCTGCAGCACCGGTCCTATGGTAATTGGTCTCTACTGAGAGGCGTCAAGTTGGGCCCTTGGATCATCAGACTTCGGAATAAGCGTGGTCCTGTTCTCTTAAGAACATCTGGAAACCTTCCAGACAGCAAGATGGTGTCGAACAGGTGGGACATCTTTTCACCTTTGGGGTCCCAGGTAGCGCCGAGCCTTCTTCTTGATTTTAGGCGTCTTTCTCCTGCGCACCATTGTGAGGCGCCTAGGCCTTTCAACTTTTGGAGGACACAGTCCCTTAACCAACTTAACAATGAACTTGTTGATAGACCTGATCTCTAAGTTCGAAGGAGACTGGGACCGAGGAGACTCCTCGGAGGCTCTTTGAAGACTTTCCAGCCTCGCCTCTCTGCCTCTTGTGCTAATATATCACACAGCTTGTTATGTCTCGCCATATGGTTTCGCTTGAGTTTCCTACAAGCACCCAAGATGTGTTTCATCGTTTCCACTGTTTTCCCACACAATCTACATTGCTTGTCGCACCTTTGACCACCTCTGCCTCTCAATTAAAACGCCCTAGTCCGGAAGGTGTTGGTATGCAATTGGAGTGCCAAAATATATTGGCTCTCACTGATATTGCAACCACTTGGGTTACGCAGCCAGTGGTTGCTGATGGGGTCCGCCCGGAAGTTGTTAATCCCCATGCCTTGGGCCTTTAGGCTGGCCCACTTGTCGAATGCCTCTCTTTTCCAATCAAAGCGCACCCTTTCCCCTGACAAAAGGGCTTCTGTCGACCCATCCTGACCTGCCAAGGAAGGGTCATTCACCGTCTCACCTGATGCCTTCCGCAACCTCCGAAGGTGATTCGCTGTGACGGTTTTTCTTGTTATCAGTTTGGTGCACTCATCTTTAGAGTGCACCAGAGACACAATCCTGTTTGCTTGTACTTTGGGAATGTGCCTCGCCAGTCTATCCAAACCCAGGCCTCCATCTCTGCACCTAGCATACAGCAATCCATCAGTCACTGACTGATGGAGGTGTAGCCATTGCCGGACCGCCACTCTGAGGATACGATCGCTCTGCTCCGACTTGGCCAGGCCCACTGAGCCATTATCCGCGAGATAGATGACTCTAGGCACTCCATAAGTCTGAAGCATCTCAACTTTCTGATTGGGTTTCAGGGGAGCCTCTGATAGCTTCACAACCAGCTTTGAGACCATCGATCCAATATCAGGCTTGATGATACCTTTCCAAGGATTCACCATCACCCCCAGGTATTTCTCAGCCTCTTGCACACCAATCATGTGCATGTCGAGACCGCCCAATTGCCATGGTGGGCGTGCATTCACCGAGTAGCTTGCCCGACATTTGTCAATGAAAAACCCGTGGCATTTCTTGACATTAAGGGTCAGGCCTGTCAGTGAGCAGAAAACCTCTAGAATACCCAGATTGCGAGCCATTCCTTCCCATGAAGAGCTCAGCAAGGCAATATCGTCAGCAAAGGCCATGGAGGAAATCTTAAAGTCATCAAAGACATCAATGATCAGAGCAGTACGCGCTTTGATCATGACCAGGTCAGGGACAAGAACCTGCCCATCGGCTCTCTTCAAGTGAGGCTCCTTGTGGACTATCCAGCCTCGCCTCTCAGCCTCTTGTGCGAGAATCTCACACAGCTTGTTATGCCTCGCCATACGATTCCGTTTAAGTTTCCTACAAACACCCAAAATGTGTTTCAGTGTTTCCACTGCTTTCCCACACAATCTGCACCGTTTGTCGTTCCTTTGGCCGCCTCGGCCCCTCGAGTCAAACGCTCTGGTCCGGAAGGTGTTAGTACGCATCTGGAGTGCCAAGATGAATTGGCTCTCACTGAGATAACAACCGCCTGGGTTACGCAGCCAGTGGTTGCTGATCGGGTCTGCTCGGAAATTGCCGATCCCCGTTCCCTGAGCTTTCAGATCGGCCCACCTGTCAAATGCTTCTTTCCTCCAGTCGAAGCAAACCTTTTCTCCTGACAACAGGGTTCCTGTCGACCCCTCCTGACTCACTGAGGAGGGGTCTTCAACCGTCTCACCAGACGCCTCTCTCAACCTCCGAAGGTGACTCGTCGTGACAGTTTTCCTTGTCATTAATTTGGTGCACTCATCCCTGGAGTGCACCAGAGACACAATTCTGTTCGCCTGAACACTCGGAATATGTCTCGCCAGTTTGTTCAAACCAAGTCCTCCATCTTTGCATCTGGCATACAACAAGCCATTAGTCACTGACTGATGGAGGTGTAGCCACTGCCGGACCGCCACTCTGAGGACACGGTCACTCTGCTCCAACTTGGCCAGTCCCACTGAGCCATTATCAGCCAGATAAATGACTCTGGGCACCCCATAAGTTCTCTTAAGGATTCCTGGCAGCTTACCGGACAACATCATCGCCGTAAACAGATTCGCCAACTCAATACACTTCGGGTCCCATCGAAGGAGGACCGCCTTCGAGATACCGTCGAGACCAGTCCCCGTACTGGCTTTCATATTCCTGAGTATTCTCCGCACTTCCCAGGGAGAGACTGGGCTCTCAAAGACTGAATTATCGGCTTTCGTTGATGTTCGAAATTGGCCTAGACCAACATAAGCATCAGCACCCTCCCACTTTTCCTTGAATGCATTTTCTACCACCGCTGGTGCGATAGGGCATCCACTATGATCGGTACCGTCGAAGATCAACTTAGCCAAGCTGCTACGGTTGACCTCATATAACATCTGGAGGCGCCTGAAACCGCGTTTTCCAGGCCCTTTCTTGGTCACAGCAGACCGTCTGTGACCCCCCACAACCTTAACCACTGTCGGTCGGGGGCTCAATAGCTTAGTCAATTTCTTGACAAAGCGCCTAATCTCTCCCACCGGAGATGTAGGAGAGAAGACCCCACGCTCAGTGCCGTCGTCCGGGGCATCAGCAAGGCTCTCACGGATCTTGGCCCTCACCTCGTCTGGAGGGTTGTCCCACTCGATGGGCAGTTTCAGTGCTTGCAACACTCCATCCCAATCAGCAACCGCCGTTGGGGGGGGCGACGATCCCTTGCTCAATCGCCGTAGCTGTTTGCACTTGTTTCTGATCTGGGCCAATGTATACTTGGGAAGCTTAGTCGCTGCAGAGGCATAGAAGCCAGTGGTCCCACCAGTTGACTCCATCAGGGATCTGAGAAGCACAACATCTGGTTGGGACCACATACCTTTCCTTGGCCTCCTATCCCCTTCATTCGGCCGACCCAAATGCTCCGGGAGATGTCCAGCGTGCTTCACCCTAACGTGGTAGGACAGCCCACGTTTGGTGGTGAAGACTTTGGAGCAGACTGTGCATCGCTCATCACCAACCGAGGTCTGACTTTGCCTTCTCGCCCCACACTTGGGGACGTGACAGGCCATGGCTCTCAAACCTGATCCAGTCTTGTTGCATAAGGAGCATATGAACAAGACCGACCTAAGCCTATGCTTCGACTTAAGGTGGGACGATGATGTCGAAGCTGACGCCATAACCGACCTGCAGAGGGGACAAGGCTGTGTTCGGAAGGGAAGCCTAATACCCACTTTGACTGAATCATCAGCCTGGTACCGAGGCTGCTCCTTCCTCACATCAGGAAGAGCATGTTTCCGAAACCCCATAAACAGGACCTGTTTAGCTTTGGGCGAATCGTGAAAAAGCCTTTTCCGAAGGGGTATATAGCCACCTCCACGTGCCAATGGAGAGGCAACCGGACTCCCCAGTCCATCACTCTCGGCCTTCTTGAAGCGCTGTGTTACCACATTCAACCATCTGTTGGTCCTCCTAACCGGCCCAGACATTCCTGTCGGCGGCCGATCAGAGGACCAACAACCCGACCTTCGAAGGATAACACGGTTGCACTTACCAGGGGACGTACGCCTACTAGGAGTAGAGGCTCGGGCAGGCAACATCCCAAGGCTTGTAACAACTGGCGACGCCATTCCGACCAACTGGATGGGGCAGTGGGTCTTACACCCTAACCTACCCGGCAGTATCTTGCACTTAATGATAAATGGGGGGTAGTGAGTCTAACACTCTAGCCTACCCAGTGTTCTTTCTGCAACGCGCCAATAGTAGGGGTTGTGGACCACGCACCCAAATCAATCAGGCCACTCCCACGCATCGGATTGGAGCACTCCCGCTGGCGAAGGAACCGACAACTCGAGCAGCAGCCAGCTGAGGCCCTTCAAGGCGGAAGAAATCCCCATCCGATACCATAGAAGCGCCTCCCGCAACAACCAAGTGCACCAGGGGCTAAGTCACACGGCTGCTTTCTTTCCATTCCAACACCTCCGGCAGCTATGCTCATTCCAATTACAGGGCCTCGAAAGAGTCCTGTATTGTTATTTTTCGTCACTACCTCCCCGAGTCGGGAGTGGGTAATTTGCGCGCCTGCTGCCTTCCTTGGATGTGGTAGCCGTTTCTCAGGCTCCCTCTCCGGAATCGAACCCTGATTCCCCGTTACCCGTGGTCACCATGGTAGGCACAGAAAGTACCATCGAAAGTTGATAGGGCAGACATTCGAATGAGACGTCGAGCAGATGAATGAGTTGGCTTCTGTTAAGCAGCCAGGTTGTGCTGGCATTGAATGCCTGAGCTTGTTGGAAAGAAGAGAATGTAATCTATCTACACTGTGATGTGCAACTATCACAACTGTTCAACTATCTAAGCCTTAATTTGATGTACAGAGAAAAAAAGCCTCCATGGGAAAAACTATCACAGGAGTGGTTTCGAAATGTTGAGAGTCTGGTAGCAAACAACCTATGTGCTGAATGCAGGAGAAATTACCCGGATTTTCAACAATGTCACCATATAGTCTAAAGCAATATCAGAACAGCTGCTCAAATTCAGCACAAACTTTTACTCAGTTTCACACAAAGATTGAAATCTACACATTGTGAAACATAATTTACACTCCTCTTACCTTTTGAATCTGTTTTTAGATAGCCTCATTAAGATAGCAATATTGGAAGTCAAGTGGAGACTTAGCACTCATCACCTAAACTATTCACCTCTGAATATATTAATTAGCACTCATCTACAGGTTGACAACATTGTGGGGGAAGCCCCATTCACACTTGACCCTGCCTTGTTTTCATAAAAGATGTTAGAACAGCCTCCATGTGAAAAACAATCACAGGAGTGGTTTCGAAATGTTGAGAGTCTGGTAGCAAACAACCTATGTGCTGAATGCAGGAGAAATTACCCGGATTTTCAACAATGTCACCATATAGTCTAAAGCAATATCAGAACAGCTGCTCAAATTCAACACAAACTTTTACTCAGTTTCACACAAAGATTGAAATCTACACATTGTGAAACATAATTTACTCTCCTTTTACCTTTGGAGTCTGTTTTTAGATAGCCTCATGATGTGAGCAGATGAATGAGTTAGCTTCTGTTAACCAGCCAGGTTGTGCTGGCATTGAATGCCTGAGCTTGTTGGAAAGAAGAGAATGTAATCTATCTACACTGTGATGTGCAACTGTCACAACTGTTCAACTATCTAAGCCTTAATTTGATGTACAGAGAAAAAAAGCCTCCATGGGAAAAACTATCACAGGAGTGGTTTCGAAATGTTGAGAGTCTGTTAGCAAACAACCTATCAAACGCCTTGGCAAAGTCGATGAACACTACTGCCAATGGCTTCCTCTCCCATTTGCTCAGTTTCATGAGTCCATCCAGCAACATAAGGTTTTCGGCACAACCGGGGGCAGAGATAAATCCTTTCTGTCGGGGGTGAATCTCGCAGGCATCCATCAGCCTCTTATTCAAGACCCCAGAGAATAATCTCAATATGATGGACCCTATCGTGATAGGGCGCCATCGGGATATATTAGACAGAAGGCTCGGATCAACTGTCTTCGGTATCAGAGTTGTTCTGTTTTTCTTGAGGACTTTTGGCAACTTTCCAGACAACATAATCGCCGTAAACAGATTCGGCAACTCTAGACATTTCGGGTCCCATCGAAGGAGGGCTACCTTCGAGATACCATCTAGACCAGGCGCCGTGCCGGCCTTCATGCCTCTGAGTACCCTACGCACCTCCCAGGGGGAGACCGGTGTCTCAAAGACTGAGTTATCAGCCTTAGTTGATGTTCGGAATTGACCCAGGCCCGCGCAGGCATCAACATTTTCCCATTTCTCCTTGAATGCCTTTTCCTGCTGGAAAGCTGGAATTACCACCAGACTTGCCCTCCAATGGATCCTCGTTAAAGGATTTAAAGTGTACTCATTCCAATTACAGGGCATAAGAATTTGTTCTTAATGACTTGCCTGGTTAAATAAAGGTTAAACCTCCTGTTGGCAGTTTGGGACTAGCAGAGAGGTAGTCAGGTACTGCTTGAAACCCGTCAAAATTGCAGCTTCACGTGGGAACTTTTCATAAAGTCCCATCTGCTGCATTTTGACCCTCAGTGATGTCTGGTACTGGGCCGTGTCCCTGAGAAAATACAGAGAAAATTAGCTCAAAGGAACTTACAGATGTTCACAGCCAAAGATCATTGATTGAACTTGTGTGTGTTGAGTGAGGTGATGAACTTACTTTTGCCATGTTGGGTCACTTGGACCAGCATCCTCACTGGAATCAGAGCCGGGGGTCTCTTCAGAGCCTCTACGGTCCTCTTCTGTGCTGCCACTGGCCGGGATGGGGGCTTGCTCGGCAGCAGCTGAAGTTGATGGTTGCTCGTCGCTGGGTTCAATGTCTGCGTCCATGGGGGCATTGAGGACGAAGAAGTTTCTTCTACGAAGATCTTCAAGAAGAGCCAGTCTGGAAGGCCTGTGGGGGTACCGCCTGCACATCTCGGCGTAGTCCCAGGTTCTGCCTTGGCGGGTCCAAGCCTTCATCGACTCCTTGGCCCTCTGCAGCTCTGCCTGCCTCTCCACAGCTGTGTTGCGTTTCATGCAGACCCTGGCCAGGTGGGCAGACAGTACTTCCTGAGGTTTCTCGCACAGCAGGCAGTGGATGATGCGGCGATCCTTCTCGCTGTGAGAGAGAAAGAGAGACAGTAGACAGTGTTTATATATATCTATATATATATATATATAGATATATATCAATCTTTGGGGCAGCCAGGAGCAAGAGGAATTCGTAATGACTGGCAATAGGTATTCCAGTCAGGAGCGGGGGTCACCATAGCCGTGACTCTGTTGGCCATCTTCCGCAGCTTTTTGCACTTCTTTTTGATTTGCACAGGCTGGTGATTAGGGAACATCTTTTGGGCAATATCATAGAAGCCCCTAACACCGCCTTTGGACTTCATCAGTTCTTGCAGGCGTTGAACTTCTACCAGCGTCCAGTTGCCTGTGCTATCAATATCATTTTTATTGTCACTTTTGACCCCCGCTCTTGCAGCAAAAAGCTGAAAGTGTTTCTTCCTCATATGGATCGTGAGACCGCCCCTTGCAGAAAAGGCTTTAGTGCAATAGTCGCACTTGTGGGTTCCCAATCCCGATTCTGCATCCTGGAGACTGTCCACCTGTGATGAAAGATAAAGAGAAGTTGTATGAATTTATTGATGCAGTGAAAGAAAAGGAGAGGCCTGCAGGGCCCCTCACTGGCAACTCTGGCACGCACACACACACACACACACACACACACACACACACACACACACACACACACACACACATCTTAATGGGCCTGCATTCAAACTTTACCTGCTGCTATGTTGGTCAGTCATCCAGCCACTCGAGTTCCAGCCCTTCTCCTCGGAAAGACTTCCTGTTCACTCCGTAGTTGAACCGGACCTCTTCGCTGATGGAAATGTCTTTGGAGGCCTGGAACAGGATGACATCCCTCACTCCTTCCGGGAAGTTCATCTTGCAGTAGCGTGGCGTGACATTGCTGTTCTTCCGCGAATGGTTGATCATTCTGCCAAGGGTTTCTTCAGATGGGTGACACTCGCAAGGAAACGTCTGGGCGTCGATGCAAAGGTCGCGACCATCATGAGTCTTGAAAAAAAAAAGGTAGCCCATCTCATCCTGCATGGACTCCATCATCTTCCTGCCCTCTGCTGCTGTGATTACCTTGCCATGATAATCACAGATGATGGAGCCCTTGGCAAAGGATTTGGTGGCAACAACTCCTGTGGTCAAAAGAAGGTGACATTAGTGTGTGAATATGTGAATTTACAGAGAAAACAGGAGAGCAAAGGAAAACAAGTGAACAATTCATGTACTAACATAATATACAAGTATGCTGGAAATGGCAAGAATACATTTGTTAAACCTAATAGCTTGCTTGTTGGATTAATGCTCTCCTGCTCACAAGACATTTTTACATACCTTTCCCTTTGTCGCCACCAAAATCCTTGATGGCCAGGCCTGTCCACCTCTGCCTTGTGACCCTCCTAATGATGCGTGGATCACTCTCAACCTGCACCCTCTTGGCTGGTTTCCACTTTGCCACAATGTCCTCAGGACGGGGATGGTTGGCAGTCCACCCCTCATCCCTGATGACCTTTGTGACCTTCTGGACAGTTGGGGGGTGTCTTGTACATTGGGCTGTCAAAGAGAGAAAATTTAAATTTAAATTCTTGTCCACACTTGTGAATTCTACGTTACTTTTGTTTATAGAAATGTTGTTAATCATTTAATTTAATCATTGCATAATAAAGTATTTACACTTACACAAGAGGTATTCCTCCCGCTTGCCATACTGCACAGCCCTCCACCTGTCATAAAACACTCTGTCAGTCGGAAACCCAGCGTCGGTCCGTTGCTTCTTAGTGGGCGGCTGGCCAGTCGCTGTCACCGGGAAGTGCTGGATAAACGCTGTAAAGTCCCTGCCGTCCTGTTCAGCGGTGTCTCTGCCTCTCTTTTCTCTCCGACCACTCCTCGCATCCCCTGACTCATCAGTAGAAGAACTGCAAGATGGAGAAGATTTCATGGTTAAACACTGACAAACAGCTGGACTGACCTTGGAAGCAGCTGTGAGAGAGAGAATAGTTGAAGGTTGTGTGTTTTGGATGATGACACATACCGTTTCAAACTGTTGAACAGGTTGGCGGTGGCCACGATACCCTCCAGGGTCCTCATCCTGTAGTGGGCCATGTAGTGTGCCGCTGCACTTTTCTGCTCCTCTGAAAAGTTTGCACTCACCGCTGTCTCTGCAACTTTTCTGATTTCTTGGCTGGTGATGTTTGGTAATTTGTAGCTGCAATGAAGAAGAAATCTCAGATTACAATCCCACTCTCAACCCTGAATTCTTTCAGTTCTTTTTTTTTTTTACAGAAAATAGCCCTAACCCTAACCTTCTGCTCACATCGTTGAGACTGGGAAAACAGCCTCCTCCATCCAGCACATGTGCTGCATTTTACAAGGTCTCAGCATGTTCATGTTTCAATTTTTCTCCTGTTTTTATAATATTATTTGAATAATATTATAGAAAGAGTACAAAACCAGTCTACCAATTGAATCCTTGTCTACCTTCTCTGTACAGTACATATTAATATATACATGTTAGTACATGGGATTCTGCTAATACTTACTGTTCATGCAGACGTCTGAGGTCGTTGGTGGCGCTGGAAATTGGTCCGCCGGATTTGGACAGGAAAAATTTGCCCTCATCATCCACACCGTCCTGCATACATCCTTGGCGGATGCCATGGTAGTATTCGTCCAGCATCTGTGGAGATAAGATATGAATGAAGTTAATACTTGAGAAATTATTGATGGAGCCTTTGGTCAAAACAGTGAAGAAATGGACCAGCGAGGCAAAGCAGGAACTGATTCTGATTCTGGTGTTACAGTTATTCATGGTGAGTTTTTTCAGCCTGTTAGAGAACTTACTGCAGCCTCCTCCTCGGTGAGGGCAAATGTCGCAATCTGCATTGTGGCCGTTTTATGTTGGCTGACCCCCACACAGACTCGTCCATCAACGCGCTTCTGGTCGAGCCACTCTGACGTCTGGAAAACAATGAAGGACACCGTGGGAATTAATGACATGAACAAAGTAACCCTGTTCTATTTGAATCTGGACATGCAATATTTTCTGCTGACTACATGCAATACTTTGTACCAACTGAGGAAACACTGAGGGGGAAAAGTACTTACTGTCAATCCCTCCACTGCTCCGGGTCTCTGGAAATGTTTTAGGATCAGGATGGCTTCGCAGTGGTAGCGGAACAGCGTCTTCTCCTCTTCTTCCACATGCTGGTGCTGCAGGAGCCTCCCGTAGATGCACTGTAAACCCAAATAAGTTAGCAGAACTCAAAAAAATTAAGGCAACTGATTGCCTTAGATTTTTTAAGTTTATGAACTCAAAAGTCACACGTTTTCAGAGCTTAAATATTTGGAGTTAGTGTTACATGTACCATTTGATTAGCGTTAAATCAAATTACTGATTAAGTCAACTCAAATATTTTCAGTTAATGCAACTTAGAATATTCATTCATCTCTCTCAATACAATAAGTTAACATAACTGAATAATTTTAAGTACACAAACTGAGCATTTCATGTTCAATAAACTCAATATTTATTAGTCTCTTTTTAAATCTTTTGCATACTCACAACTCAAAAACATTGACTTCTTGAAACTTAAAATCATTTACCTCGAAACTTAAAAAAATTGTGGCAACTGATTGCCTTAATTACAATGAGTACCACTAACTTAAAAAATATACATATACACCATATTCAAAGTGCAGAGAACTCAAAAATTGTTCCAAGAGTAAACTTTTCGTGCCACCCTCTCCCTTTTAACACACACAGTGAAATAAATATTTGAAAGACAAATAAATAACTATAAAAAAGAAAAAACAGAGAAATATATAAACTATATTTATCTAAAAAATATACACAAAAAAAAAAAAAAAAAAATATATATATATATATATATATATATATATATATATATTTATATATATATATATATATATATATATATATATATATATATATAAAAAGCTATTTAACAATTGCAAAGGCACAGTGTGTACGTTGGGCCATCTGGCTGAAAACCTGTTTAGGGCAGTAGGGCAGCAACTTTTAAGAACAAAATTACATAAATGTCACCAATAGCTTATAAACGTTGCATGTAATTCTCTCACTCTTCACTAAAACTGTTAAAATGTCTAATTATTACATTAACAAGTATAAAGGCACAGTGTGTACATCTGGGCCATCGGGTTGATAACCTAGTGCAGCAACTTTGTAAACAAACCTTCATAAATGTCATGAATAGCTTACAAACTCCTCGTACAACTCTATATATAACAAGAAATGTTAAAAGGTAAAACTGTTACATTAACAAGTCCAAAGGCACAGTGTGTACTTTGGGACACCTGGTTGAAAATCGTAGTAGTAAGTAAATAACTTTGAACTAGAGGGTACATGTCCAACCATAAAATAGCCTTTTTTCCGCTTTTCAGACCAATTTCTACACATGGAATGGGACAATACATCAAAATTCAATATATCACAATACAAAAATGTGATATTAGCTACATTTTACTCTGCTGTAGTAATGAAAATTGCCCCGGCTTGCCCATTAAAATTTCACAAACTCTCCATCCAAATGACATTGTTTGCACTTTGTAATGACATTTTTTTTGGTTTACATTCTAGCGAGCTGGTGCCATCGTGGAAAGATTTGTGTCTCAGAATGTCTTGTATCGCATCGTGAACCCCACATCACGTATCGAATCGTAACATGAGATACGCAGATCTTGCCATCCCTACTACACATGTATCATCAAGTCATTCTTGAGAGTCTGCAGCCTGGGTGACAGTTTACCACCTTCCATACCAAGTAAAATTTTCTGAGTGAATTCAAAAGTGTTGGTCAGTCCTTTGGGATAGCTGAGATGTAGTGCATAGATCAGGCCAAACATTACCAGGAAGGCATCGGCAAGTCTGGGGAGGTTGACCACGACATCACTTTCTAGGACGACGGAGATTCTCACAGGATGGTAGTGAACTGGACTCATGGCACTGTCGCTGACGACTGTAAGGAGGGCCACTGGTGCATCCCCAATCTCTGGCTCATCAGTATCATCCTGAAAGAATGAAAGAGAGATCACATTAATCACATCCACTTCATCTAAAACACCATGGGCACAAAAGAGAAGGTAATGGGCCTGATAATTCTTCAAAGGGACTTATCATGCATGCTCTGAAAAATCCAGAGATTTCCTCACGAAGATACACAGGAAGGGCATGTAGAACAGTGGTACGCCTTGTGTGGATATCATGTAACTCCTATGAAGATTACAACAGACGTGTAAATAACTAATCAATTAACTAATCAAACCTGATGCCAAAGAGTCCCAAGCAATTGGCCACCACATTGATATCTGGACATAAATCCACAAATAACCTGCCGACTTATCTGGGGCAATCAGAGAAATGGCAAAGACATAGAGAGGACTAATTGTGTAATTCAAAAGCTCACTTGAATCATTAAAAATAACACCAATATTACACAGATTTAACATGTGAAATGTGTAATCTCTTCACCTGTTCATCATGGATTTTAAAAATTTCAGCCAAAGCATCTGCTGTCTTCCCAGTTTTGGATGCCTTCTGTCTGAATAAGGTCATCAAACGAGGAGTGTGGCGATCAAGCTCAGCATAGAATGTGTTGGGCAGGTTCTGGTTTGTGATCCGCTGGAACTCTGCATACACCTACATTTAAATAAAGAGGAAAAGGACAGTACAGTGACATCAATTAGTCAGTTCAACATTAGTCAAATTTGGTGAAACTATACAGAATGTAGGCTTGGGCCGGTGTGAGAATTTCAAAATTGGTCCAATATCCATGAAAGTATTTGCTAAAACCTGTAATGCCAACTTTATTTTGAATTAATATAACTTCTCTTTAGTTTAACCAACTCATTTAACTTACCTAATGACACATGGTGAAGGTGTGACGTTGGCTGTTTACTCAGCACTGCAACTCAAACACTGATTGGTTTCCCTGGATTATGAACACAGTGTCATAAATTACATTCTGCTATGCACCATTGCAGGTTTGACATAAACAGTTTCCACAACCACATCTTTAACTGTACGTGCAAGTAATGCAAACAATGCAGGCATTTCTGTTAAACTCCTGACACTGTGTGGGCGCCAGTCCCGCCTTCCATTAAAAATCACCCTGACAAAATCTTTGCGCCATTAACCCTTAATGTAGGCAACGTTTCCAGACCAAAATTTGCCAATATGATAAGATTTCTGAAAGCCTTGAACCCTTTTCTTTTAGACGAGTAAAACATATTTTGAATATACTTGCAATTAAGTATAAAATCTCACTTTTGTCTGGCTTCTCCCAACTGTTTTCATATTAAGGTCTGAAAAATGGCCGCTACTCTTCTACGCATTTCCCCTGTGAGCTGTAAAGCGTTAGCCCCGATTTTATACTATATTGCAAATATTTTCACACAATATGTTTCACACGTGTAACAGATTGGCGCCCACGCAGTGTAGCGCCAGTCCCAATGGAGCTAGCCTCTGACTAGCCTGCTTGGCTAACTAGCATCACTGTATCCAATTCAGGTAGGCTACAGTTCCGCTAGCTTAACGTTACGTGGCTAACCTGAATACTAGCTCAGCACGTTCAACTTCCAAATATCAACAAATCATTAAAACAAAATCTAATTTCGTGTTTAATACTTACAATTAATCCAACAGCGCTGATACCGGGCGAAACGAAGAACACAGAAGCACACGAGGCTGCAGATCCACCATTTCTGGCACGTTCCCGCACCCGCACTGACGTTGCTGACGTCAGACGCACTAATGTTGAAACTGTAGAATTCTAAGTACAATTGAATCTATAATTGTAAATTCTGGTTACTTAATCCGCAAAAATAGTTCAAATGAATCGAAAATTATTAGTTTAATGAACTCAAAAGTAAGAAAATGCTACAGGCACTCAAAATGTTTAAGTTAGTAGAATTTTTTAACATATTTTAAGTTTTCACTACTTAATCCAATTAATTAATTTGAGCATTCGGGTTTACAGTGTGCCCAGCATGTCCTTGTTTGACTCGCGGAGGACTCTCTGGCAGTCATGGAGAGTCACCTGGCCATGAATGAAGCGGTCGTTCCTAGAATGATAAGATAAAACAAAACACCAATGAGGAGGAGAGCTAGAGATTTTTCTGTATCACATAATCCTGGCAGCCTTCCAAGTACTATCCACATGAGAGAAGTCATTAAAGGAAAGGTAGAGCAGGGAGATTAACAACTCACCTTTTTTGGCATGTGGCTTTGCTGAGGGCCTTTGCCACTGGCTTCCTCAAGGTGTTGAGCAGCTCAATGTATGCCTGACACTTCCTGTGGAAGTCCGGGTCCGCTGCAGCCAAATCCAGGCGTGTCTTGAGATACTGGACACACCGGATCATGTTCTGTATGTAGTTGATGATGGTGGATGGACTCATCTGCACTACTCTCAGTCTGTTAAGGAAGTCTTGGGTTTCCGTGCTCTTCAGGAGAAAGTCCATGCTCACCTCATTCCCGCTCGGCTGGATGTACCTGAGCATCCTGGAGACATTGTCTACCTGTGATGAAAGAGGAAGAGAAGAAGTGTGAATTGCTACAGAGCTGCAGTCTGTGTGTGTATGGGGGTGTGTGCGTGTGTCAATGAGCCTGTTGTCACACTATAGAGATGCTAATAAGTCTACAGGCTGCAAAGAGCAACACAGAGAGCAGAATACTATAGTGTAAGATGTAAATAAGAATTTGTTCTTAATGACTTGCCTGGTTAAATAAAGGTTAAATAAATAAATAAAATGTGGTTAGATCTTACCTCCTGTTGGCAGTTTGGGACTAGCAGAGAGGTAGTCAGGTACTGCTTGAACCCCGTCAAAATTGTAGCTTCACGTGGGAACTTTTCATAAAGTCCCATCTGCTGCATTTTGACCCTCAGGGTTGTCTGGTACTGGGCCGTGTCCCTGAGAAAATACAGAGAAAATTAGCTCAAAGGAACTTACAGATGTTCACAGCCAAAGATCATTGATTGAACTTGTGTGTGTTGAGTGAGGTGATGAACTTACTTTTGCCATGTTGGGTCACTTGGACCAGCATCCTCACTGGAATCAGTGCCGGGGGTCTCTTCAGCGCCTCTACGGTCTTCTTCTGTGCTGCCACTGGCCGGGATGGGGGCTTGCTCGGCAGCAGCTGAAGTTGATGGTTGCTCGTCGCTGGGTTCAATGTCTGCGTCCATGGGGGCATTGAGGACGAAGAAGTTTCTTCTACGAAGATCCTCAAGAAGAGCCAGTCTGGAAGGCCTGTGGGGGTACCGCCTGCACATCTCGGCGTAGTCCCAGGTTCTGCCTTGGCGGGTCCAATCCTTCATCGACTTCTTGGCCCTCTGCAGCTCTGCCTGCCTCTCCACAACTGTGTTGCGCTTCATGCAGACCCTGGCCAGGTGGGCAGACAGTACTTCCTGGGGTTTCTCGCACAGCAGGCAGTGGATGATGCGGCGATCCGAGCTGTGAGAGAGAAAGAGAGAAAGTAGACAGTCAGTGAAACCACCCCTGACTTATTTTAAGAAATCTTTTCAAGTGAATATCACTTACTGCACTGGCAGCCACATTTGCATGTTTCAAGCAAAATACAATTCAACTAGTGAAAACAAATTGGTACTTACTTTGCAGCCTGTCCTGCCATTGTCCTCAGAAAAGTCTTTTTCACAAAAAGAAGAAAAAAAAAAACAAAGCTCTTGGGAAGAGAGAAAGCAAGAAAATAAACCAAAAAAGAATAGAAATAGAAATAGCAGGCGAAAAAAATCCTTTTAAAAAAGCAAGAAACTTCAAAAAAGAGTTTTCTTCAGAAGTCTACAGGTTCGATGAAATTCTCTTCCAAAATGGCAAAGAGGTGGTGTGTGTGATCAGAATTGAAAACACACTGATGCAGTGGAGTTTACCTGCAGTATTTATCCTCCATGATGATGCCATAGGCCCATTAGCTTGATTGTGGCCTATCAAAGGTGGGAGGAGTTTGTGACTCATCATGTGAATGGGGCTTCCCCCACAATGTTGTCAACCTGTAAATGAGTGCTAATTAATATATTCAGAGGTGAATAGTGTAGGTGATGTTCCAAATTTAGGTGTGACCTAATTGGAGAGGGCTGGAGCCTAGGAACATTCAGTGTTCGATATGAGGCACTGGAATTAGGGAGAGGAGACGGCAGATCCCACAAAAAGGAGATTTATTGTGGCTTGGTCATTCCCTTTAAAGTCATTAAGTGTTTCTATTCAGTGCTTCAACAGCGTCCCCCCCGTCTTCAGGAGAGTTGATATGTTTCTGTTGCTGTGTAGTTCCTCTTCCAAATCGGCCAACACTGAGGTTTCCCACGTAAAAGGGGAAATACATCTTCGGCTCTTTCTCATCCTCACGTTTGTCTCTTGGGACTGGGCTTTCTGGGTGTGTGTTCTGCAGAGTGGGTCAGGTTTGGGCAACTAATTTCATCTGAGCTGGTGTGCGACTGTTCTAACATCTTTTATGAAAACAAGGCAGGGTCAAGTGTGAATGGGGCTTCCCCCACAATTTTGTCAACCTATCACATTGTTGAAAATCCGGGTAATTTCTCCTGCATTCAGCACATAGGTTGTTTGCTCCCAGAGTCTCAACATTTTGAAACCACTCCTGTGATTGTTTTTCACATGGAGGCTGTTCTAACATCTTTTATGACAACAAGGCAGGGTCAAGTGTGAATGGGGCTTCCCCCACAATGTTGTCAACCTGTAAATGAGTGCTAATTAATATATTCAGAGGTGAATAGTGTAGGTGATGAGTGCTAAGTCTCCACTTGACTTCCAATATTGCTATCTTAATGAGGCTATCTAAAAACAGATTCCAAAGGTAAGAGGAGTGTAAAATATGCTTCATAATGTGTATATTTCAATCTTTGTGTGAAACTGAGTACAAGTTTGTGTTGAATTTGAGCAGCTGTTCTGATATTGGTTTAGACTATTGTTGAATATTGGGGTAATTTCTCCTGCATTCAGCACTTAGGCTGTTTGCTCCCAGGGTCTCAACATTTTGAAACCACTCCTGTGATAGTTTTTCCCATGGAGGCTTTTTTTCTCTGTACATCAAATTAAGGCTTAGATAGTTGAACAGTTGTGATAGTTGCACATCACAGTGTAGATAGATTACATTCTCTTCTTTCCAACAAGCTCAGGCATTCAATGCCAGCACAACCTGGCTGGTTAACAGAAGCTAACTCATTCATCTGCTCACATCATGAGGCTATCTAAAAACAGACTCCAAAGGTAAAAGGATAGTAAATTATGTTTCACAATGTGTAGATTTCAATCTTTGTGTGAAACTGAGTAAAAGTTTGTGTTGAATTTGAGCAGCTGTTCTGATATTGCTTTAGACTATATGGTGACATTGTTGAAAATCCGGGTAATTTCTCCTGCATTCAGCACATAGGTTGTTTGCTCCCAGAGTCTCAACATTTTGAAACCACTCCTGTGATTGTTTTTCACATGGAGGCTGTTCTAACATCTTTTATGACAACAAGGCAGGGTCAAGTGTGAATGGGGCTTCCCCCACAATGTTGTCAACCTGTAAATGAGTGCTAATTAATATATTCAGAGGTGAATAGTGTAGGTGATGAGTGCTAAGTCTCCACTTGACTTCCAATATTGCTATCTTAATGAGGCTATCTAAAAACAGATTCCAAAGGTAAGAGGAGTGTAAAATATGCTTCATAATGTGTAGATTTCAATCTTTGTGTGAAACTGAGTACAAGTTTGTGTTGAATTTGAGCAGCTGTTCTGATATTGGTTTAGACTATTGTTGAATATTGGGGTAATTTCTCCTGCATTCAGCACTTAGGCTGTTTGCTCCCAGGGTCTCAACATTTTGAAACCACTCCTGTGATAGTTTTTCCCATGGAGGCTTTTTTTCTCTGTACATCAAATTAAGGCTTAGATAGTTGAACAGTTGTGATAGTTGCACATCACAGTGTAGATAGATTACATTCTCTTCTTTCCAACAAGCTCAGGCATTCAATGCCAGCACAACCTGGCTGGTTAACAGAAACTAACTCATTCATCTGCTCACATCATGAGGCTATCTAAAAACAGACTCCAAAGGTAAAAGGATAGTAAATTATGTTTCACAATGTGTAGATTTCAATCTTTGTGTGAAACTGAGTAAAAGTTTGTGTTGAATTTGAGCAGCTGTTCTGATATTGCTTTAGACTATATGGTGACATTGTTGAAAATCCGGGTAATTTCTCCTGCATTCAGCACATAGGTTGTTTGCTCCCAGAGTCTCAACATTTTGAAACCACTCCTGTGATTGTTTTTCACATGGAGGCTGTTCTAACATCTTTTATGACAACAAGGCAGGGTCAAGTGTGAATGGGGCTTCCCCCACAATGTTGTCAACCTGTAAATGAGTGCTAATTAATATATTCAGAGGTGAATAGTGTAGGTGATGAGTGCTAAGTCTCCACTTGACTTCCAATATTGCTATCTTAATGAGGCTATCTAAAAACAGATTCCAAAGGTAAGAGGAGTGTAAAATATGCTTCATAATGTGTAGATTTCAATCTTTGTGTGAAACTGAGTACAAGTTTGTGTTGAATTTGAGCAGCTGTTCTGATATTGGTTTAGACTATTGTTGAATATTCGGGTAATTTCTCCTGCATTCAGCACTTAGGCTGTTTGCTCCCAGACTCTCAACATTTTGAAACCACTCCTGTGATAGTTTTTCCCATGGAGGCTTTTTTTCTCTGTACATCAAATTAAGGCTTAGATAGTTGAACAGTTGTGATAGTTGCACATCACAGTGTAGATAGATTACATTCTCTTCTTTCCAACAAGCTCAGGCATTCAATGCCAGCACAACCTGGCTGGTTAACAGAAGCTAACTCATTCATCTGCTCACATCATGAGGCTATCTAAAAACAGACTCCAAAGGTAAAAGGATAGTAAATTATGTTTCACAATGTGTAGATTTCAATCTTTGTGTGAAACTGAGTAAAAGTTTGTGTTGAATTTGAGCAGCTGTTCTGATATTGCTTTAGACTATATGGTGACATTGTTGAAAATCCGGGTAATTTCTCCTGCATTCAGCACATAGGTTGTTTGCTCCCAGAGTCTCAACATTTTGAAACCACTCCTGTGATTGTTTTTCACATGGAGGCTGTTCTAACATCTTTTATGACAACAAGGCAGGGTCAAGTGTGAATGGGGCTTCCCCCACAATGTTGTCAACCTGTAAATGAGTGCTAATTAATATATTCAGAGGTGAATAGTGTAGGTGATGAGTGCTAAGTCTCCACTTGACTTCCAATATTGCTATCTTAATGAGGCTATCTAAAAACAGATTCCAAAGGTAAGAGGAGTGTAAAATATGCTTCATAATGTGTAGATTTCAATCTTTGTGTGAAACTGAGTACAAGTTTGTGTTGAATTTGAGCAGCTGTTCTGATATTGGTTTAGACTATTGTTGAATATTCGGGTAATTTCTCCTGCATTCAGCACTTAGGCTGTTTGCTCCCAGAGTCTCAACATTTTGAAACCACTCCTGTGATAGTTTTTCCCATGGAGGCTTTTTTTCTCTGTACATCAAATTAAGGCTTAGATAGTTGAACAGTTGTGATAGTTGCACATCACAGTGTAGATAGATTACATTCTCTTCTTTCCAACAAGCTCAGGCATTCAATGCCAGCACAACCTGGCTGGTTAACAGAAGCTAACTCATTCATCTGCTCACATCATGAGGCTATCTAAAAACAGACTCCAAAGGTAAAAGGATAGTAAATTATGTTTCACAATGTGTAGATTTCAATCTTTGTGTGAAACTGAGTAAAAGTTTGTGTTGAATTTGAGCAGCTGTTCTGATATTGCTTTAGACTATATGGTGACATTGTTGAAAATCCGGGTAATTTCTCCTGCATTCAGCACATAGGTTGTTTGCTCCCAGAGTCTCAACATTTTGAAACCACTCCTGTGATTGTTTTTCACATGGAGGCTGTTCTAACATCTTTTATGACAACAAGGCAGGGTCAAGTGTGAATGGGGCTTCCCCCACAATGTTGTCAACCTGTAAATGAGTGCTAATTAATATATTCAGAGGTGAATAGTGTAGGTGATGAGTGCTAAGTCTCCACTTGACTTCCAATATTGCTATCTTAATGAGGCTATCTAAAAACAGATTCCAAAGGTAAGAGGAGTGTAAGGGAGAGGAGGCCTCGGCCTTGGAGAGAGCAAACCATCCTGGTACAAGGCAACTCCATCTCAGCGATGAGGTCTTGTGGTCGAGGAGGTGCGCCGTCAAGAACAGGCAGCGAGGTGCGCAAAGGCCATTTCTCAAGCAAAGCAAGGGCAGTGGATGAGATGGGAGGGAGTTGAGAAGAGAAAGTTCTCTTGGAAGGAGTTGTGGGACATGGAAGCATTTCGAACCAGCTTCATTATACGAGCCACGTACGATGTCCTGCCATCTCCCAAGAACCTCAGCCAATGGTACGGCGAAGACCCTACGTGCCCCCTCTGTCCATCTCCAGCAAACCTGAAGCACATTCTTGTCGGCTGCAAGACAAGCCTTACACAAGGCCGTTACACCTGGCGGCACAACCAGGTACTGAAGTGCCTAGCAGCTACGCTGGAGAGCAGACGGACAACCATCAACGCCCTGCCTCCTCTGTCATCCCATCCTGCATCTGCAAGAGAGTTTGTCCGTGAAGGTGCGAAGCAGCCCAAGGCCTGTACCCCACATCCAGAGGCCGGGCAGTTGGGAGCGGCACGGGACTGGAAGTTACTGGCGGACCTGGAACAGAGGCTCTGCTTCCCATCTGAGATCGCCACGAGCAACCTCAGACCGGACCTCTTGCTTTGGTCCAGCTCACTTCGCACTGTCTACATCATAGAGCTTACAGTGCCCTGGGAGGACGCTGTGGGCGAGGCCTACGAACGTAAGAGGCTTAAGTAGGCTGAGCTGGCAGCCGACGCTGAACAACATGGCTGGAAAGCTATGGTTCGCCCAGTGGAAGTTGGATGCAGAGGCTTCGTAGGCATGTCAACTACCAGGCTGCTTAAGGACATGGGAATCCGAGGCCAGGGCCAACGTCAAGCCATCAAAGCCCTCCCCGGTGCTGCTGAAAGGGCGAGCCAGTGGCTCTGGATTAAGAGGAGAGACAACACCTGGGCTCCGAAATAACATCAAGAACGAGATGATGTCAAGGGGGGTGAGCCTGGGATGCCAGGCCTCATCGCTGAACCCTCTGGAGGTGTAGTGGGCTCATCAGTGAAACGCTGAGGAAGGAGGGCGCCCACTTGAAAACCCTTAGGTGTCATCGTCGTTCCCACTCACATCAGCAAGGTCTCAAGTTATGTGCAAACAAGGGATTGTATCACCTAGTCCTAAATAGAACTGCATCCTGGAGACACTGTCCACCTGTGATGAAAGATAAAGAGAAGTAGTATGAATTTATTGATGCAGTGAAAGAAAAGGAGAGGCCTGCAGGGCCCCTCACTGGCAACTCTGGCACACACACACACACACACACACACACACACACACACATCTTAATGGGCCTGCATTCAAACTTTACCTGCTGCTATGTTGGTCAGTCATCCAGCCACTCGAGTTCCAGCCCTTCTCCTCGGAAAGACTTCCTGTTCACTCCGTAGTTGAACCGGACCTCTTCGCTGATGGAAATGTCTTTGGAGGCCTGGAACAGGATGACATCCCTCACTCCTTCCGGGAAGTTCATCTTGCAGTAGCGTGGCGTGACATTGCTGTTCTTCCGCGAATGGTTGATCATTCTGCCAAGGGTTTCTTCAGATGGGTGACACTCGCAAGGAAACGTCTGGGCGTCGATGCAAAGGTCGCGACCATCATGAGTCTTGAAAAAAAAAAGGTAGCCCATCTCATCCTGCATGGACTCCATCATCTTCCTGCCCTCTGCTGCTGTGATTACCTTGCCATGATAATCACAGATGATGGAGCCCTTGGCAAAGGATTTGGTGGCAACAACTCCTGTGGTCAAAAGAAGGTGACATTAGTGTGTGAATATGTGAATTTACAGAGAAAACAGGAGAGCAAAGGAAAACAAGTGAACAATTCATGTACTAACATAATATACAAGTATGCTGGAAATGGCAAGAATACATTTGTTAAACCTAATAGCTTGCTTGTTGGATTAATGCTCTCCTGCTCACAAGACATTTTTACATACCTTTCCCTTTGTCGCCACCAAAATCCTTGATGGCCAGGCCTGTCCACCTCTGCCTTGTGACCCTCCTAATGATGCGTGGATCACTCTCAACCTGCACCCTCTTGGCTGGTTTCCACTTTGCCACAATGTCCTCAGGACGGGGATGGTTGGCAGTCCACCCCTCATCCCTGATGACCTTTGTGACCTTCTGGACAGTTGGGGGGTGTCTTGTACATTGGGCTGTCAAAGAGAGAAAATTTAAATTTAAATTCTTGTCCACACTTGTGAATTCTACGTTACTTTTGTTTATAGAAATGTTGTTAATCATTTAATTTAATCATTGCATAATAAAGTATTTACACTTACACAAGAGGTATTCCTCCCGCTTGCCATACTGCACAGCCCTCCACCTGTCATAAAACACTCTGTCAGTCGGAAACCCAGCGTCGGTCCGTTGCTTCTTAGTGGGCGGCTGGCCAGTCGCTGTCACCGGGAAGTGCTGGATAAACACTGTAAAGTCCCTGCCGTCCTGTTCAGCGGTGTCTCTGCCTCTCTTTTCTCTCCGACCACTCCTCGCATCCCCTGACTCATCAGTAGAAGAACTGCAAGATGGAGAAGATTTCATGGTTAAACACTGACAAACAGCTGGACTGACCTTGGAAGCAGCTGTGAGAGAGAGAATAGTTGAAGGTTGTGTGTTTTGGATGATGACACATACCGTTTCAAACTGTTGAACAGGTTGGCGGTGGCCACGATACCCTCCAGGGTCCTCATCCTGTAGTGGGCCATGTAGTGTGCCGCTGCACTTTTCTGCTCCTCTGAAAAGTTTGCACTCACCGCTGTCTCTGCAACTTTTCTGATTTCTTGGCTGGTGATGTTTGGTAATTTGTAGCTGCAATGAAGAAGAAATCTCAGATTACAATCCCACTCTCAACCCTGAATTCTTTCAGTTCTTTTTTTTTTTTACAGAAAATAGCCCTAACCCTAACCTTCTGCTCACATCGTTGAGACTGGGAAAACAGCCTCCTCCATCCAGCACATGTGCTGCATTTTACGAGGTCTCAGCATGTTCATGTTTCAATTTTTCTCCTGTTTTTATAATATTATTTGAATAATATTATAGAAAGAGTACAAAACCAGTCTACCAATTGAATCCTTGTCTACCTTCTCTGTACAGTACATATTAATATATACATGTTAGTACATGGGATTCTGCTAATACTTACTGTTCATGCAGACGTCTGAGGTCGTTGGTGGCGCTGGAAATTGGTCCGCCGGATTTGGACAGGAAAAATTTGCCCTCATCATCCACACCGTCCTGCATACATCCTTGGCGGATGCCATGGTAGTATTCGTCCAGCATCTCTGTGGAGATAAGATATGAATGAAGTTAATACTTGAGAAATTATTGATGGAGCCTTTGGTCAAAACAGTGAAGAAATGGACCAGCGAGGCAAAGCAGGAACTGATTCTGATTCTGGTGTTACAGTTATTCATGGTGAGTTTTTTCAGCCTGTTAGAGAACTTACTGCAGCCTCCTCCTCGGTGAGGGCAAATGTCGCAATCTGCATTGTGGCCGTTTTATGTTGGCTGACCCCCACACAGACTCGTCCATCAACGCGCTTCTGGTCGAGCCACTCTGACGTCTGGAAAACAATGAAGGACACCGTGGGAATTAATGACATGAACAAAGTAACCCTGTTCTATTTGAATCTGGACATGCAATATTTTCTGCTGACTACATGCAATACTTTGTACCAACTGAGGAAACACTGAGGGGGAAAAGTACTTACTGTCAATCCCTCCACTGCTCCGGGTCTCTGGAAATGTTTTAGGATCAGGATGGCTTCGCAGTGGTAGCGGAACAGCGTCTTCTCCTCTTCTTCCACATGCTGGTGCTGCAGGAGCCTCCCGTAGATGCCCAGCATGTCCTTGTTTGACTCGCGGAGGACTCTCTGGCAGTCATGGAGAGTCACCTGGCCATGAATGAAGCGGTCGTACCTAGAATGATAAGATAAAACAAAACACCAATGAGGAGGAGAGCTAGAGATTTTTCTGTATCACATAATCCTGGCAGCCTTCCAAGTACTATCCACATGAGAGAAGTCATTAAAGGAAAGGTAGAGCAGGGAGATTAACAACTCACCTTTTTTGGCATGTGGCTTTGCTGAGGGCCTTTGCCACTGGCTTCCTCAAGGTGTTGAGCAGCTCAATGTATGCCTGACACTTCCTGTGGAAGTCCGGGTCCGCTGCAGCCAAATCCAGGCGTGTCTTGAGATACTGGACACACCGGATCATGTTCTTTATGTAGTTGATGATGGTGGATGGACTCATCTGCACTACTCTCAGCCTGTTAAGGAAGTCTTGGGTTTCCGTGCTCTTCAGGAGAAAGTCCATGCTCACCTCATTCCCGCTCGGCTGGATGTACCTGAGCATCCTGGAGACATTGTCTACCTGTGATGAAAGAGGAAGAGAAGAAGTGTGAATTGCTACAGAGCTGCAGTCTGTGTGTGTATGGGGGTGTGTGCGCGCGTCAATGAGCCTGTTGTCACACTATAGAGATGCTAATAAGTCTACAGGCTGCAAAGAGCAACACAGAGAGCAGAATACTATAGTGTAAGATGTAAATAAGAATTTGTTCTTAATGACTTGCCTGGTTAAATAAAGGTTAAATAAATAAATAAAATGTGGTTAGATCTTACCTCCTGTTGGCAGTTTGGGACTAGCAGAGAGGTAGTCAGGTACTGCTTGAACCCCGTCAAAATTGCAGCTTCACGTGGGAACTTTTCATAAAGTCCCATCTGCTGCATTTTGACCCTCAGGGTTGTCTGGTACTGGGCTGTGTCCCTGAGAAAATACAGAGAAAATTAGCTCAAAGGAACTTACAGATGTTCACAGCCAAAGATCATTGATTGAACTTGTGTGTGTTGAGTGAGGTGATGAACTTACTTTTGCCATGTTGGGTCACTTGGACCAGCATCCTCACTGGAATCAGTGCCGGGGGTCTCTTCAGCGCCTCTACGGTCTTCTTCTGTGCTGCCACTGGCCGGGATGGGGGCTTGCTCGGCAGCAGCTGAAGTTGATGGTTGCTCGTCGCTGGGTTCAATGTCTGCGTCCATGGGGGCATTGAGGACGAAGAAGTTTCTTCTACGAAGATCTTCAAGAAGAGCCAGTCTGGAAGGCCTGTGGGGGTACCGCCTGCACATCTCGGCGTAGTCCCAGGTTCTGCCTTGGCGGGTCCAATCCTTCATCGACTTCTTGGCCCTCTGCAGCTCTGCCTGCCTCTCCACAACTGTGTTGCGCTTCATGCAGACCCTGGCCAGGTGGGCAGACAGTACTTCCTGGGGTTTCTCGCACAGCAGGCAGTGGATGATGCGGCGATCCGAGCTGTGAGAGAGAAAGAGAGAAAGTAGACAGTCAGTGAAACCACCCCTGACTTATTTTAAGAAATCTTTTCAAGTGAATATCACTTACTGCACTGGCAGCCACATTTGCATGTTTCAAGCAAAATACAATTCAACTAGTGAAAACAAATTGGTACTTACTTTGCAGCCTGTCCTGCCATTGTCCTCAGAAAAGTCTTTTTCACAAAAAGAAGAAAAAAAAAAACAAAGCTCTTGGGAAGAGAGAAAGCAAGAAAATAAACCAAAAAAGAATAGAAATAGAAATAGCAGGCGAAAAAAATCCTTTTAAAAAAGCAAGAAACTTCAAAAAAGAGTTTTCTTCAGAAGTCTACAGGTTCGATGAAATTCTCTTCCAAAATGGCAAAGAGGTGGTGTGTGTGATCAGAATTGAAAACACACTGATGCAGTGGAGTTTACCTGCAGTATTTATCCTCCATGATGATGCCATAGGCCCATTAGCTTGATTGTGGCCTATCAAAGGTGGGAGGAGTTTGTGACTCATCATGTGAATGGGGCTTCCCCCACAATGTTGTCAACCTGTAAATGAGTGCTAATTAATATATTCAGAGGTGAATAGTGTAGGTGATGTTCCAAATTTAGGTGTGACCTAATTGGAGAGGGCTGGAGCCTAGGAACATTCAGTGTTAGTGCAGATATGAGGCACTGGAATTAGGGAGAGGAGACGGCAGATCCCACAAAAAGGAGATTTATTGTGGCTTGGTCATTCCCTTTAAAGTCATTAAGTGTTTCTATTCAGTGCTTCAACAGCGTCCCCCCCGTCTTCAGGAGAGTTGATATGTTTCTGTTGCTGTGTAGTTCCTCTTCCAAATCGGCCAACACTGAGGTTTCCCACGTAAAAGGGGAAATACATCTTCGGCTCTTTCTCATCCTCACGTTTGTCTCTTGGGACTGGGCTTTCTGGGTGTGTGTTCTGCAGAGTGGGTCAGGTTTGGGCAACTAATTTCATCTGAGCTGGTGTGCGACTGTTCTAACATCTTTTATGAAAACAAGGCAGGGTCAAGTGTGAATGGGGCTTCCCCCACAATTTTGTCAACCTATCACATTGTTGAAAATCCGGGTAATTTCTCCTGCATTCAGCACATAGGTTGTTTGCTCCCAGAGTCTCAACATTTTGAAACCACTCCTGTGATTGTTTTTCACATGGAGGCTGTTCTAACATCTTTTATGACAACAAGGCAGGGTCAAGTGTGAATGGGGCTTCCCCCACAATGTTGTCAACCTGTAAATAAGTGCTAATTAATATATTCAGAGGTGAATAGTGTAGGTGATGAGTGCTAAGTCTCCACTTGACTTCCAATATTGCTATCTTAATGAGGCTATCTAAAAACAGATTCCAAAGGTAAGAGGAGTGTAAAATATGCTTCATAATGTGTAGATTTCAATCTTTGTGTGAAACTGAGTACAAGTTTGTGTTGAATTTGAGCAGCTGTTCTGATATTGGTTTAGACTATTGTTGAATATTCGGGTAATTTCTCCTGCATTCAGCACTTAGGCTGTTTGCTCCCAGACTCTCAACATTTTGAAACCACTCCTGTGATAGTTTTTCCCATGGAGGCTTTTTTTCTCTGTACATCAAATTAAGGCTTAGATAGTTTAACAGTGGTGATAGTTGCACATCACAGTGTAGATAGATTACATTCTCTTCTTTCCAACAAGCTCAGGCATTCAATGCCAGCACAACCTGGCTGGTTAACAGAAGCTAACTCATTCATCTGCTCACATCATGAGGCTATCTAAAAACAGACTCCAAAGGTAAAAGGATAGTAAATTATGTTTCACAATGTGTAGATTTCAATCTTTGTGTGAAACTGAGTAAAAGTTTGTGTTGAATTTGAGCAGCTGTTCTGATATTGCTTTAGACTATATGGTGACATTGTTGAAAATCCGGGTAATTTCTCCTGCATTCAGCACATAGGTTGTTTGCTCCCAGAGTCTCAACATTTTGAAACCACTCCTGTGATTGTTTTTCACATGGAGGCTGTTCTAACATCTTTTATGACAACAAGGCAGGGTCAAGTGTGAATGGGGCTTCCCCCACAATGTTGTCAACCTGTAAATGAGTGCTAATTAATATATTCAGAGGTGAATAGTGTAGGTGATGAGTGCTAAGTCTCCACTTGACTTCCAATATTGCTATCTTAATGAGGCTATCTAAAAACAGATTCCAAAGGTAAGAGGAGTGTAAAATATGCTTCATAATGTGTAGATTTCAATCTTTGTGTGAAACTGAGTACAAGTTTGTGTTGAATTTGAGCAGCTGTTCTGATATTGGTTTAGACTATTGTTGAATATTCGGGTAATTTCTCCTGCATTCAGCACTTAGGCTGTTTGCTCCCAGACTCTCAACATTTTGAAACCACTCCTGTGATAGTTTTTCCCATGGAGGCTTTTTTTCTCTGTACATCAAATTAAGGCTTAGATAGTTGAACAGTTGTGATAGTTGCACATCACAGTGTAGATAGATTACATTCTCTTCTTTCCAACAAGCTCAGGCATTCAATGCCAGCACAACCTGGCTGGTTAACAGAAGCTAACTCATTCATCTGCTCACATCATGAGGCTATCTAAAAACAGACTCCAAAGGTAAAAGGATAGTAAATTATGTTTCACAATGTGTAGATTTCAATCTTTGTGTGAAACTGAGTAAAAGTTTGTGTTGAATTTGAGCAGCTGTTCTGATATTGCTTTAGACTATATGGTGACATTGTTGAAAATCCGGGTAATTTCTCCTGCATTCAGCACATAGGTTGTTTGCTCCCAGAGTCTCAACATTTTGAAACCACTCCTGTGATTGTTTTTCACATGGAGGCTGTTCTAACATCTTTTATGACAACAAGGCAGGGTCAAGTGTGAATGGGGCTTCCCCCACAATGTTGTCAACCTGTAAATGAGTGCTAATTAATATATTCAGAGGTGAATAGTGTAGGTGATGAGTGCTAAGTCTCCACTTGACTTCCAATATTGCTATCTTAATGAGGCTATCTAAAAACAGATTCCAAAGGTAAGAGGAGTGTAAAATATGCTTCATAATGTGTAGATTTCAATCTTTGTGTGAAACTGAGTACAAGTTTGTGTTGAATTTGAGCAGCTGTTCTGATATTGGTTTAGACTATTGTTGAATATTGGGGTAATTTCTCCTGCATTCAGCACTTAGGCTGTTTGCTCCCAGGGTCTCAACATTTTGAAACCACTCCTGTGATAGTTTTTCCCATGGAGGCTTTTTTTCTCTGTACATCAAATTAAGGCTTAGATAGTTGAACAGTTGTGATAGTTGCACATCACAGTGTAGATAGATTACATTCTCTTCTTTCCAACAAGCTCAGGCATTCAATGCCAGCACAACCTGGCTGGTTAACAGAAGCTAACTCATTCATCTGCTCACATCATGAGGCTATCTAAAAACAGACTCCAAAGGTAAAAGGATAGTAAATTATGTTTCACAATGTGTAGATTTCAATCTTTGTGTGAAACTGAGTAAAAGTTTGTGTTGAATTTGAGCAGCTGTTCTGATATTGCTTTAGACTATATGGTGACATTGTTGAAAATCCGGGTAATTTCTCCTGCATTCAGCACATAGGTTGTTTGCTCCCAGAGTCTCAACATTTTGAAACCACTCCTGTGATTGTTTTTCACATGGAGGCTGTTCTAACATCTTTTATGACAACAAGGCAGGGTCAAGTGTGAATGGGGCTTCCCCCACAATGTTGTCAACCTGTAAATGAGTGCTAATTAATATATTCAGAGGTGAATAGTGTAGGTGATGAGTGCTAAGTCTCCACTTGACTTCCAATATTGCTATCTTAATGAGGCTATCTAAAAACAGATTCCAAAGGTAAGAGGAGTGTAAAATATGCTTCAGAATGTGTAGATTTCAATCTTTGTGTGAAACTGAGTACAAGTTTGTGTTGAATTTGAGCAGCTGTTCTGATATTGGTTTAGACTATTGTTGAATATTCGGGTAATTTCTCCTGCATTCAGCACTTAGGCTGTTTGCTCCCAGACTCTCAACATTTTGAAACCACTCCTGTGATAGTTTTTCCCATGGAGGCTTTTTTTCTCTGTACATCAAATTAAGGCTTAGATAGTTGAACAGTTGTGATAGTTGCACATCACAGTGTAGATAGATTACATTCTCTTCTTTCCAACAAGCTCAGGCATTCAATGCCAGCACAACCTGGCTGGTTAACAGAAACTAACTCATTCATCTGCTCACATCATGAGGCTATCTAAAAACAGACTCCAAAGGTAAAAGGATAGTAAATTATGTTTCACAATGTGTAGATTTCAATCTTTGTGTGAAACTGAGTAAAAGTTTGTGTTGAATTTGAGCAGCTGTTCTGATATTGCTTTAGACTATATGGTGACATTGTTGAAAATCCGGGTAATTTCTCCTGCATTCAGCACATAGGTTGTTTGCTCCCAGAGTCTCAACATTTTGAAACCACTCCTGTGATTGTTTTTCACATGGAGGCTGTTCTAACATCTTTTATGACAACAAGGCAGGGTCAAGTGTGAATGGGGCTTCCCCCACAATGTTGTCAACCTGTAAATAAGTGCTAATTAATATATTCAGAGGTGAATAGTGTAGGTGATGAGTGCTAAGTCTCCACTTGACTTCCAATATTGCTATCTTAATGAGGCTATCTAAAAACAGATTCCAAAGGTAAGAGGAGTGTAAAATATGCTTCATAATGTGTAGATTTCAATCTTTGTGTGAAACTGAGTACAAGTTTGTGTTGAATTTGAGCAGCTGTTCTGATATTGGTTTAGACTATTGTTGAATATTCGGGTAATTTCTCCTGCATTCAGCACTTAGGCTGTTTGCTCCCAGACTCTCAACATTTTGAAACCACTCCTGTGATAGTTTTTCCCATGGAGGCTTTTTTTCTCTGTACATCAAATTAAGGCTTAGATAGTTGAACAGTTGTGATAGTTGCACATCACAGTGTAGATAGATTACATTCTCTTCTTTCCAACAAGCTCAGGCATTCAATGCCAGCACAACCTGGCTGGTTAACAGAAGCTAACTCATTCATCTGCTCACATCATGAGGCTATCTAAAAACAGACTCCAAAGGTAAAAGGATAGTAAATTATGTTTCACAATGTGTAGATTTCAATCTTTGTGTGAAACTGAGTAAAAGTTTGTGTTGAATTTGAGCAGCTGTTCTGATATTGCTTTAGACTATATGGTGACATTGTTGAAAATCCGGGTAATTTCTCCTGCATTCAGCACATAGGTTGTTTGCTCCCAGAGTCTCAACATTTTGAAACCACTCCTGTGATTGTTTTTCACATGGAGGCTGTTCTAACATCTTTTATGACAACAAGGCAGGGTCAAGTGTGAATGGGGCTTCCCCCACAATGTTGTCAACCTGTAAATGAGTGCTAATTAATATATTCAGAGGTGAATAGTGTAGGTGATGAGTGCTAAGTCTCCACTTGACTTCCAATATTGCTATCTTAATGAGGCTATCTAAAAACAGATTCCAAAGGTAAGAGGAGTGTAAGGGAGAGGAGGCCTCGGCCTTGGAGAGAGCAAATCATCCTGGTACAAGGCAACTCCATCTCAGCGACGAGGTCTTGTGGTCGAGGAGGTGCGCCGGCAAGAACAGGCAGCGAGGTGCGCAAAGGCCATTTCTCAAGCAAAGCAAGGGCAGTGGATGAGATGGGAGGGAGTTGAGAAGAGAAAGTTCTCTTGGAAGGAGTTGTGGGACATGGAAGCATTTCGAACCAGCTTCATTATACGAGCCACGTACGATGTCCTGCCATCTCCCAAGAACCTCAGCCAATGGTACGGCGAAGACCCTACGTGCCCCCTCTGTCCATCTCCAGCAAACCTGAAGCACATTCTTGTCGGCTGCAAGACAAGCCTTACACAAGGCCGTTACACCTGGCGGCACAACCAGCTACTGAAGTGCCTAGCAGCTACGCTGGAGAGCAGACGGACAACCATCAACGCCCTGCCTCCTCTGTCATCCCATCCTGCATCTGCAAGAGAGTTTGTCCGTGAAGGTGCGAAGCAGCCCAAGGCCTGTACCCCACATCCAGAGGCCGGGCAGTTGGGAGCGGCACGGGACTGGAAGTTACTGGCGGACCTGGAACAGAGGCTCTGCTTCCCATCTGAGATCGCCACGAGCAACCTCAGACCGGACCTCTTGCTTTGGTCCAGCTCACTTCGCACTGTCTACATCATAGAGCTTACAGTGCCCTGGGAGGACGCTGTGGGCGAGGCCTACGAACGTAAGAGGCTTAAGTAGGCTGAGCTGGCAGCCGACGCTGAACAACATGGCTGGAAAGCTATGGTTCGCCCAGTGGAAGTTGGATGCAGAGGCTTCGTAGGCATGTCAACTACCAGGCTGCTTAAGGACATGGGAATCCGAGGCCAGGGCCAACGTCAAGCCATCAAAGCCCTCCCCGGTGCTGCTGAAAGGGCGAGCCAGTGGCTCTGGATTAAGAGGAGAGACAACACCTGGGCTCCGAAATAACATCAAGAACGAGATGATGTCAAGGGGGGTGAGCCTGGGATGCCAGGCCTCATCGCTGAACCCTCTGGAGGTGTAGTGGGCTCATCAGTGAAACGCTGAGGAAGGAGGGCGCCCACTTGAAAACCCTTAGGTGTCATCGTCGTTCCCACTCACATCAGCAAGGTCTCAAGTTATGTGCAAACAAGGGATTGTATCACCTAGTCCTAAATAGAACTGCATCCTGGAGACACTGTCCACCTGTGATGAAAGATAAAGAGAAGTAGTATGAATTTATTGATGCAGTGAAAGAAAAGGAGAGGCCTGCAGGGCCCCTCACTGGCAACTCTGGCACACACACACACACACACACACACACACACACATCTTAATGGGCCTGCATTCAAACTTTACCTGCTGCTATGTTGGTCAGTCATCCAGCCACTCGAGTTCCAGCCCTTCTCCTCGGAAAGACTTCCTGTTCACTCCGTAGTTGAACCGGACCTCTTCGCTGATGGAAATGTCTTTGGAGGCCTGGAACAGGATGACATCCCTCACTCCTTCCGGGAAGTTCATCTTGCAGTAGCGTGGCGTGACATTGCTGTTCTTCCGCGAATGGTTGATCATTCTGCCAAGGGTTTCTTCAGATGGGTGACACTCGCAAGGAAACGTCTGGGCGTCGATGCAAAGGTCGCGACCATCATGAGTCTTGAAAAAAAAAAGGTAGCCCATCTCATCCTGCATGGACTCCATCATCTTCCTGCCCTCTGCTGCTGTGATTACCTTGCCATGATAATCACAGATGATGGAGCCCTTGGCAAAGGATTTGGTGGCAACAACTCCTGTGGTCAAAAGAAGGTGACATTAGTGTGTGAATATGTGAATTTACAGAGAAAACAGGAGAGCAAAGGAAAACAAGTGAACAATTCATGTACTAACATAATATACAAGTATGCTGGAAATGGCAAGAATACATTTGTTAAACCTAATAGCTTGCTTGTTGGATTAATGCTCTCCTGCTCACAAGACATTTTTACATACCTTTCCCTTTGTCGCCACCAAAATCCTTGATGGCCAGGCCTGTCCACCTCTGCCTTGTGACCCTCCTAATGATGCGTGGATCACTCTCAACCTGCACCCTCTTGGCTGGTTTCCACTTTGCCACAATGTCCTCAGGACGGGGATGGTTGGCAGTCCACCCCTCATCCCTGATGACCTTTGTGACCTTCTGGACAGTTGGGGGGTGTCTTGTACATTGGGCTGTCAAAGAGAGAAAATTGAAATTTAAATTCTTGTCCACACTTGTGAATTCTACGTTACTTTTGTTTATAGAAATGTTGTTAATCATTTAATTTAATCATTGCATAATAAAGTATTTACACTTACACAAGAGGTATTCCTCCCGCTTGCCATACTGCACAGCCCTCCACCTGTCATAAAACACTCTGTCAGTCGGAAACCCAGCGTCGGTCCGTTGCTTCTTAGTGGGCGGCTGGCCAGTCGCTGTCACCGGGAAGTGCTGGATAAACACTGTAAAGTCCCTGCCGTCCTGTTCAGCGGTGTCTCTGCCTCTCTTTTCTCTCCGACCACTCCTCGCATCCCCTGACTCATCAGTAGAAGAACTGCAAGATGGAGAAGATTTCATGGTTAAACACTGACAAACAGCTGGACTGACCTTGGAAGCAGCTGTGAGAGAGAGAATAGTTGAAGGTTGTGTGTTTTGGATGATGACACATACCGTTTCAAACTGTTGAACAGGTTGGCGGTGGCCACGATACCCTCCAGGGTCCTCATCCTGTAGTGGGCCATGTAGTGTGCCGCTGCACTTTTCTGCTCCTCTGAAAAGTTTGCACTCACCGCTGTCTCTGCAACTTTTCTGATTTCTTGGCTGGTGATGTTTGGTAATTTGTAGCTGCAATGAAGAAGAAATCTCAGATTACAATCCCACTCTCAACCCTGAATTCTTTCAGTTCTTTTTTTTTTTTACAGAAAATAGCCCTAACCCTAACCTTCTGCTCACATCGTTGAGACTGGGAAAACAGCCTCCTCCATCCAGCACATGTGCTGCATTTTACGAGGTCTCAGCATGTTCATGTTTCAATTTTTCTCCTGTTTTTATAATATTATTTGAATAATATTATAGAAAGAGTACAAAACCAGTCTACCAATTGAATCCTTGTCTACCTTCTCTGTACAGTACATATTAATATATACATGTTAGTACATGGGATTCTGCTAATACTTACTGTTCATGCAGACGTCTGAGGTCGTTGGTGGCGCTGGAAATTGGTCCGCCGGATTTGGACAGGAAAAATTTGCCCTCATCATCCACACCGTCCTGCATACATCCATGGCGGATGCCATGGTAGTATTCGTCCAGCATCTGTGGAGATAAGATATGAATGAAGTTAATACTTGAGAAATTATTGATGGAGCCTTTGGTCAAAACAGTGAAGAAATGGACCAGCGAGGCAAAGCAGGAACTGATTCTGATTCTGGTGTTACAGTTATTCATGGTGAGTTTTTTCAGCCTGTTAGAGAACTTACTGCAGCCTCCTCCTCGGTGAGGGCAAATGTCGCAATCTGCATTGTGGCCGTTTTATGTTGGCTGACCCCCACACAGACTCGTCCATCAACGCGCTTCTGGTCGAGCCACTCTGACGTCTGGAAAACAATGAAGGACACCGTGGGAATTAATGACATGAACAAAGTAACCCTGTTCTATTTGAATCTGGACATGCAATATTTTCTGCTGACTACATGCAATACTTTGTACCAACTGAGGAAACACTGAGGGGGAAAAGTACTTACTGTCAATCCCTCCACTGCTCCGGGTCTCTGGAAATGTTTTAGGATCAGGATGGCTTCGCAGTGGTAGCGGAACAGCGTCTTCTCCTCTTCTTCCACATGCTGGTGCTGCAGGAGCCTCCCGTAGATGCCCAGCATGTCCTTGTTTGACTCGCGGAGGACTCTCTGGCAGTCATGGAGAGTCACCTGGCCATGAATGAAGCGGTCGTACCTAGAATGATAAGATAAAACAAAACACCAATGAGGAGGAGAGCTAGAGATTTTTCTGTATCACATAATCCTGGCAGCCTTCCAAGTACTATCCACATGAGAGAAGTCATTAAAGGAAAGGTAGTGCAGGGAGATTAACAACTCACCTTTTTTGGCATGTGGCTTTGCTGAGGGCCTTTGCCACTGGCTTCCTCAAGGTGTTGAGCAGCTCAATGTATGCCTGACACTTCCTGTGGAAGTCCGGGTCCGCTGCAGCCAAATCCAGGCGTGTCTTGAGATACTGGACACACCGGATCATGTTCTTTATGTAGTTGATGATGGTGGATGGACTCATCTGCACTACTCTCAGCCTGTTAAGGAAGTCTTGGGTTTCCGTGCTCTTCAGGAGAAAGTCCATGCTCACCTCATTCCCGCTCGGCTGGATGTACCTGAGCATCCTGGAGACATTGTCTACCTGTGATGAAAGAGGAAGAGAAGAAGTGTGAATTGCTACAGAGCTGCAGTCTGTGTGTGTATGGGGGTGTGTGCGCGCGTCAATGAGCCTGTTGTCACACTATAGAGATGCTAATAAGTCTACAGGCTGCAAAGAGCAACACAGAGAGCAGAATACTATAGTGTAAGATGTAAATAAGAATTTGTTCTTAATGACTTGCCTGGTTAAATAAAGGTTAAATAAATAAATAAAATGTGGTTAGATCTTACCTCCTGTTGGCAGTTTGGGACTAGCAGAGAGGTAGTCAGGTACTGCTTGAACCCCGTCAAAATTGCAGCTTCACGTGGGAACTTTTCATAAAGTCCCATCTGCTGCATTTTGACCCTCAGGGTTGTCTGGTACTGGGCTGTGTCCCTGAGAAAATACAGAGAAAATTAGCTCAAAGGAACTTACAGATGTTCACAGCCAAAGATCATTGATTGAACTTGTGTGTGTTGAGTGAGGTGATGAACTTACTTTTGCCATGTTGGGTCACTTGGACCAGCATCCTCACTGGAATCAGTGCCGGGGGTCTCTTCAGCGCCTCTACGGTCTTCTTCTGTGCTGCCACTGGCCGGGATGGGGGCTTGCTCGGCAGCAGCTGAAGTTGATGGTTGCTCGTCGCTGGGTTCAATGTCTGCGTCCATGGGGGCATTGAGGACGAAGAAGTTTCTTCTACGAAGATCTTCAAGAAGAGCCAGTCTGGAAGGCCTGTGGGGGTACCGCCTGCACATCTCGGCGTAGTCCCAGGTTCTGCCTTGGCGGGTCCAATCCTTCATCGACTTCTTGGCCCTCTGCAGCTCTGCCTGCCTCTCCACAACTGTGTTGCGCTTCATGCAGACCCTGGCCAGGTGGGCAGACAGTACTTCCTGGGGTTTCTCGCACAGCAGGCAGTGGATGATGCGGCGATCCGAGCTGTGAGAGAGAAAGAGAGAAAGTAGACAGTCAGTGAAACCACCCCTGACTTATTTTAAGAAATCTTTTCAAGTGAATATCACTTACTGCACTGGCAGCCACATTTGCATGTTTCAAGCAAAATACAATTCAACTAGTGAAAACAAATTGGTACTTACTTTGCAGCCTGTCCTGCCATTGTCCTCAGAAAAGTCTTTTTCACAAAAAGAAGAAAAAAAAAAACAAAGCTCTTGGGAAGAGAGAAAGCAAGAAAATAAACCAAAAAAGAATAGAAATAGAAATAGCAGGCGAAAAAAATCCTTTTAAAAAAGCAAGAAACTTCAAAAAAGAGTTTTCTTCAGAAGTCTACAGGTTCGATGAAATTCTCTTCCAAAATGGCAAAGAGGTGGTGTGTGTGTGATCAGAATTGAAAACACACTGATGCAGTGGAGTTTACCTGCAGTATTTATCCTCCATGATGATGCCAGAGGCCCATCAGCTTGATTGTGGCCTATCAAAGGTGGGAGGAGTTTGGGGCCTATCAAAGGTGGGAGGAGTTTGTGACTCATCATGTGAATGGGGCATCCCCCACAATGTTGTCAACCTGTTGATGAGTGCTAATTAATATATTCATAGCTGAATAGTTTAGGTGATGAGTGCATAATGATTATTATTATACAACATTTCTATAAACAAAAGTAACGTAGAATTCACAAGTGTGGACAAGAATTTAAATTTCAATTTTCTCTCTTTGACAGCCCAATGTACAAGACACCCCCCAACTGTCCAGAAGGTCACAAAGGTCATCAGGGATGAGGGGTGGACTGCCAACCATCCCCGTCCTGAGGACATTGTGGCAAAGTGGAAACCAGCCAAGAGGGTGCAGGTTGAGAGTGATCCACGCATCATTAGGAGGGTCACAAGGCAGAGGTGGACAGGCCTGGCCATCAAGGATTTTGGTGGCGACAAAGGGAAAGGTATGTAAAAATGTCTTGTGAGCAGGAGAGCATTAATCCAGCAGTCAAACACTGAGATAATTACAATCCAATAATGGACAAGCACATTTAATCCCTAAGCACACTGTTTGGCACACATTGCTGTAACATTTCCGCTCAAAGAAGCTCGTGTTTGCTTTAGTGCTGTTTGTTTAATTGCATTTTTGCCACCTGTGAATGTTCATGTACTTTTTTTCTCCAATATCCCTAATAAGCTTTCCATAGAAACAGCCAGCATTTAATAACGCCAATCCGTTCTCTAAAATTGCTTGCCTTTTTTCAATCCTGCTAAAAAGCCACCAAACAAGCAAGCTATTAGGTTTAACAAATGTATTCTTGCCATTTCCAGCATACTTGTATGTTATGTTAGTACATGAATTGTTCACTTGTTTTCCTTTGCTCTCCTGTTTTCTCTGTAAATTCACATATTCACACACTAATGTTCTTTCCGAGGAGAAGGGCTGGAACTCGAGTGGCTGGATGACTGACCAACATAGCAGCAGGTAAAGTTTGAATGCAGGCCATTAAGGTGTGTGTGTGTGTGTGTGCCAGAGTTGCCAGTGAGGGGCCCTGCAGGCCTCTCCTTTTCTTTCACTGCATCAATAAATTTATACAACTTCTCTTTATCTTTCATCACAGGTGGACAGTCTCCAGGATGCAGAATCAACTCAGCACAGAAGAGGACAGTGGCAGCGCTTTTGATGCAGAATTCTGACGAAGCTGAGAAAAATGGAGTGAAAGGCCCAGACCAGGGATTTCCTCCTGCTCCTCCTCCCCCATTATCATTATCTGCACTCTGCACCATTGCACTATTGCCCTAGTGTTGTTTACATATATATATACATATATATATATATATATATATACACATATATATATATATATACACTGTTTTTTTATTATATATATATATATATATATATATATATATATATATATATGCATATTTGTACATAGTAGTTAAATGCTTAGGTTTACCTCTGTTCTTCTTGTTTTGTAAATAAAATCATCTTGCTTTAAAACTAATCCTCGGGTGGCTATGAACAAGAAAAGGCCTGTGAAAGAGGGGTTCAGGCGCTACCAGAAGCTATTCAAGTGCAACAGGAGTAGCTTGGCAAAGCTGATCTTTGAGGGTACAGACCGGAGCGATTGCCCTATTACACCAGCTGAGGTGGAAAAGGCTTTCAAAGGGAAATGGGACAGTGTTGACGCCTATGTAGGTCTGGGCCAGTTCCAAGCGTCAACTAAGGCTGATAACTCTGTCTTTGAGTTGCCAATCGCTCCCTGGGAATTGCGTGGGGTACTCAGAGGTATGGAGACCGGTACGGCGACCGGTCTGGATGGTAGGGCTGGTAGGACGTAATCGATTACGGAAATACGTCGATTTGCATAATGTGCGTCGGCGCGTCGCAATGATGGTTGCGCCCGGTCAAAGCATGGATTCCCCCGGAGAACAAGCTGCAGCTAAAAAACCTCGTCCACGATCATCTAAACTAAGTGTGTGAGTATTTTAGACAGAGACCCAACAATGTGGTGCTCTGTAAGCTCTGCAAATTGGAAATGGCTTATCACAGCAGTACAACTGCTGTGCACGAACACTTGAAGCAAAAGCATCCCGGAGCGCTTTGTCAAGACGGGAGCAAGACAGCACCGTAAGTCCTGTTTACTTTTTGTCCCCACCCAAGCATGATATATTAGGATTATCAACACGCGGAACGTGTTTCTGTTAGTAGTAGTCACTTAAAATTGATTTTCTAAATGTTTCTTCATCGCCCCCATGTTAAAAGTAATTTCTGCACCGCTGCTAACGTAACGTTACACCATGCGTCATCAAACGTTGTTATTCGGCCGTTTTATATTTTCTGTTTACTTTTAACGGCCATGTATGAGTAAGAAAATGGCTTAAACTAACGTTACATACCGTTGTTACAGTCTGTGACTGTTGTTACAGTCTGTAAATCGTTTCAATTATTTTCCTTCCCCCACACTGATGCAAAAATACATTTGCCAGTGATTATCTTAACTGCATATTACTCCAGTGATGAAATAAATCCATGTCATAACCGTTTTAAGTCAAGTACTTAAGTAAAAATACTGATTCTCCATGTTCAGGGAAAGGGTTGACATACAGTGATTAAATTAATCTTTGTGTCACAGCAATCCTTTTGAGGTCCAGTATTTTTCTGATCAGGCATCTGACAAATAGGGTCTACTATTATAAATATCATAACAAAGCAGTGACGTGGAAATTAGACTAATTTTAAAATATGCCACTATTATCATTATTCTAATGTGCTTTATGTGTCTCTTTTTCAGGATGAGGCAAAGCAGTGTGGAGGACTTTTTCCACAAAAGGAAACCAAATCCATGCACACCCCAGATGGCTGCTGAGCTTTCTGACAGCATCGTACAGATGATCATCAAGGACATGAGATGAGGGGCAGGGAGAGAGAGAGAAGGAGGGAGAGAGATTGTGTGTATGTGCTTGAGTGTGTGTGTGTTACTGAGAGTTGATTAAGAATGCACTAGTTTTAGTTATTCCTGTTAGAAAAAAATGTAAGTGTTACTCAAATTGCACTAATTTTACTGGTATTACTCCTAAAAGTGACTTGAATTTTACATCATTTCATTTATTTTGTTGTTGGATTGCTAAATGTAAATTGCACTATATTCCTTTTACTTGAATTGAACAAGCTCTTGCTTTAATTTTATTTTGGAGAGATTTTATGTTGGACTGTTTTTAAGAGAAGATGATTGAATAAATTATTGAAATATTAATGAGACAAGTTTTTGATATTTATTTGGGGTAAATTAATTGTTATATTAATCAAGTAATAAAAAAATAATCTTTAGAATAATCGATAAATTAGTCGTTAGATTAATCGACTAATCGAAAAAAGAATCGTTAGATTAATCGATAAAAAAAGAATCGTTAGGTGCAGCCCTACTGGATGGTATCACGAAGGCGGCCCTCCTTCGATGGGACCCGGGTTGTACTGAGTTGGCAAATCTGTTCACGGCGATTATGCTGTCTGGGAAGCTGCCGGGAGTCCTTAAAAAGAACAGAACAACCCTGATACCAAAGACAGATGATCCACGCCTTCTGTCTGATGTGTCCCAATGGCGCCCTATCACGATAGGGTCTATCATACTGAGATTATTCTCTGGGGTCATGAGTAAAAGGCTGATGGATGCCTGTGAGATTCACCCCCGTCAGAAGGGGTTTATCTCCGCCCCTGGTTGTGCGGAAAATCTGATGTTGCTGGATGGTCTCATGAAGCTGAGCAAACGAGAGAGGAAACCATTGGCAGTTGTATTCATCGACTTTGCCAAAGCGTTTGACTCAGTCTCCCATAAGCACCTGGTGGATGTGCTGCATCAACGAGGAGTTGATCGGATGGTATCGGATTTGGTGACGGATTCCTACACTGGGTGCTCTACAGTAGTGAAGACCCGTGGCGCAACAACAAAAGAGATTAAACTTAAGGTAGGGGTAAGCAGGGTGACCCTCTATCTCCCATGTTGTTCAATCTCGCAATCGACCCCCTTCTTGTTATGCTTGATGAGAAGGGTGTGGGCTTCACCGATGGGAACTTTAAGATTTCCTCCATGGCCTTTGCTGACGATATTGCCTTGCTGAGCTCTTCATGGGAAGGAATGGCTCGCAATCTGGGTATTCTAGAGGTTTTCTGCTCACTGACAGGCCTGACCCTTAATGTCAAGAAATGCCACGGGTTTTTCATTGACAAATGTCGGGCAAGCTACTCGGTGAATGCACGCCCACCATGGCAATTGGGCGGTCTCGACATGCACATGATTGGTGTGCAAGAGGCTGAGAAATACCTGGGGGTGATGGTGAATCCTTGGAAAGGTATCATCAAGCCTGATATTGGATCGATGGTCTCAAAGCTGGTTGTGAAGCTATCAGAGGCTCCCCTGAAACCCAATCAGAAAGTTGAGATGCTTCAGACTTATGGAGTGCCTAGAGTCATCTATCTCGCGGATAATGGCTCAGTGGGCCTGGCCAAGTCGGAGCAGAGCGATCGTATCCTCAGAGTGGCGGTCCGGCAATGGCTACACCTCCATCAGTCAGTGACTGATGGATTGCTGTATGCTAGGTGCAGAGATGGAGGCCTGGGTTTGGATAGACTGGCGAGGCACATTCCCAAAGTACAAGCAAACAGGATTGTGTCTCTGGTGCACTCTAAAGATGAGTGCACCAAACTGATAACAAGAAAAACCGTCACAGCGAATCACCTTCGGAGGTTGCGGAAGGCATCAGGTGAGACGGTGAATGACCCTTCCTTGGCAGGTCAGGATGGGTCGACAGAAGCCCTTTTGTCAGGGGAAAGGGTGCGCTTTGATTGGAAAAGAGAGGCATTCGACAAGTGGGCCAGCCTAAAGGCCCAAGGCATGGGGATTAACAACTTCCGGGCGGACCCCATCAGCAACCACTGGCTGCGTAACCCAAGTGGTTGCAATATCAGTGAGAGCCAATATATTTTGGCACTCCAATTGCATACCAACACCTTCCGGACTAGGGCGTTTTAATTGAGAGGCAGAGGTGGTCAAAGGTGCGACAAGCAATGTAGATTGTGTGGGAAAACAGTGGAAACGATGAAACACATCTTGGGTGCTTGTAGGAAACTCAAGCGAAACCATATGGCGAGACATAACAAGCTGTGTGATATATTAGCACAAGAGGCAGAGAGGCGAGGCTGGAAAGTCTTCAAAGAGCCTCCGAGGAGTCTCCTCGGTCCCAGTCTCCTTCGAACTTAGAGATCAGGTCTATCAACAAGTTCATTGTTAAGTTGGTTAAGATGTGTGTGTGTGTGTGTGTGTGTGTGTGTGTGTGTGTGTGTGTGTGTGTGCGTGCCAGAGTTGCCAGTGAGGGGCCCTGCAGGCCTCTCCTTTTCTTTCACTGCATCAATAAATTCATACAACTTCTCTTTATCTTTCATCACAGGTGGACAGTCTCCAGGATGCAGAATCGGGATTGGGAACCCACAAGTGCGACTATTGCACTAAAGCCTTTTCTGCAAGGGGCGGTCTCACGATCCATATGAGGAAGAAACACTTTCAGCTTTTTGCTGCAAGAGCGGGGGTCAAAAGTGACAATAAAAATGATATTGATAGCACAGGCAACTGGACGCTGGTAGAAGTTCAACGCCTGCAAGAACTGATGAAGTCCAAAGGCGGTGTTAGGGGCTTCTATGATATTGCCCAAAAGATGTTCCCTAATCACCAGCCTGTGCAAATCAAAAAGAAGTGCAAAAAGCTGCGGAAGATGGCCAACAGAGTCACGGCTATGGTGACCCCCGCTCCTGACTGGAATACCTATTGCCAGTCATTACGAATTCCTCTTGCTCCTGGCTGCCCCAAAGATTGATATATATCTATATATATATATATATAGATATATATAAACACTGTCTACTGTCTCTCTTTCTCTCTCACAGCGAGAAGGATCGCCGCATCATCCACTGCCTGCTGTGCGAGAAACCTCAGGAAGTACTGTCTGCCCACCTGGCCAGGGTCTGCATGAAACGCAACACAGCTGTGGAGAGGCAGGCAGAGCTGCAGAGGGCCAAGGAGTCGATGAAGGCTTGGACCCGCCAAGGCAGAACCTGGGACTACGCCGAGATGTGCAGGCGGTACCCCCACAGGCCTTCCAGACTGGCTCTTCTTGAAGATCTTCGTAGAAGAAACTTCTTCGTCCTCAATGCCCCCATGGACGCAGACATTGAACCCAGCGACGAGCAACCAACCACTGCAGCTGCCGCCGAGCAAGCCCCCATCCCGGCCAGTGGCAGCACAGAAGAGGACCGTAGAGGCTCTGAAGAGACCCCCGGCTCTGATTCCAGTGAGGATGCTGGTCCAAGTGACCCAACATGGCAAAAGTAAGTTCATCACCTCACTCAACACACACAAGTGCAATCAATGATCTTTGGCTGTGAACATCTGTAAGTTCCTTTGAGCTAATTTTCTCTGTATTTTCTCAGGGACACGGCCCAGTACCAGACATCACTGAGGGTCAAAATGCAGCAGATGGGACTTTATGAAAAGTTCCCACGTGAAGCTGCAATTTTGACGGGTTTCAAGCAGTACCTGACTACCTCTCTGCTAGTCCCAAACTGCCAACAGGAGGTTTAACCTTTATTTAACCAGGCAAGTCATTAAGAACAAATTCTTATGCCCTGTAATTGGAATGAGTACACTTTAAATCCTTTAACGAGGATCCATTGGAGGGCAAGTCTGGTGGTAATTCCAGCTTTCCAGCAGGAAAAGGCATTCAAGGAGAAATGGGAAAATGTTGATGCCTGCGCGGGCCTGGGTCAATTCCGAACATCAACTAAGGCTGATAACTCAGTCTTTGAGACACCGGTCTCCCCCTGGGAGGTGCGTAGGGTGGGGGTGAATAGTTTAGGTGATGAGTGCTAAGTCTCCACTTGACTTCCAATTTTGCTATCTTAATGAGGCTATCTAAAAACAGATTCAAAGGGTAAAAGGAGTGTAAATTATGTTTCACAATGTGTAGATTTCAATCTTTGTGTGAAACTGAGTAAAAGTTTGTGTTGAATTTGAGCAGCTGTTCTGATATTGGTTTAGACTATATGGTGACATTGTTGAAAATCCGGGTATTTTCTCCTGCATTCAGCACATAGGTTGTTTGCTACAAGACTCTCAACATTTCGAAACCACTCCTGTGATAGTTTTTCCCATGGAGGCTTTTTTTCTCTGTACATCAAATTAAGGCTTAGATAGTTGAACAGTTGTGACAGTTGCACATCACAGTGTAGATAGATTACATTCTCTTCTTTCCAACAAGCTCAGGCATTCAATGCCAGCACAACCTGGCTGGTTAACAGAAGCTAACTCATTCATCTGCTCACATCATGAGGCTATCTAAAAACAGACTCCAAAGGTAAAAGGAGAGTAAATTATGTTTCACAATGTGTAGATTTCAATCTTTGTGTGAAACTGAGTAAAAGTTTGTGTTGAATTTGAGCAGCTGTTCTGATATTGGTTTAGACTATATGGTGACATTGTTGAAAATCCGGGTAATTTCTCCTGCATTCAGCACATAGGTTGTTTAATACAAGACTCTCAACATTTCGAAACCACTCCTGTGATAGTTTTTCCCATGGAGGCTTTTTTTCTCTGTACATCAAATTAAGGCTTAGATAGTTGAACAGTTGTGACAGTTGCACATCACAGTGTAGATAGATTACATTCTCTTCTTTCCAACAAGCTCAGGCATTCAATGCCAGCACAACCTGGCTGGTTAACAGAAGCTAACTCATTCATCTGCTCACATCATGAGGCTATCTAAAAACAGACTCCAAAGGTAAAAGGAGAGTAAATTATGTTTCACAATGTGTAGATTTCAATCTTTGTGTGAAACTGAGTAAAAGTTTGTGTTGAATTTGAGCAGCTGTTCTGATATTGCTTTAGACTATATGGTGACATTGTTGAAAATCCGGGTAATTTCTCCTGCATTCAGCACATAGGTTGTTTGCTACCAGACTCTCAACATTTCGAAACCACTCCTGTGATTGTTTTTCACATGGAGGCTGTTCTAACATCTTTTATGAAAACAAGGCAGGGTCAAGTGTGAATGGGGCTTCCCCCACAATGTTGTCAACCTGTAGATGAGTGCTAATTAATATATTCAGAGGTGAATAGTTTAGGTGATGAGTGCTAAGTCTCCACTTGACTTCCAATATTGCTATCTTAATGAGGCTATCTAAAAACAGATTCAAAAGGTAAGAGGAGTGTAAATTATGTTTCACAATGTGTAGATTTCAATCTTTGTGTGAAACTGAGTAAAAGTTTGTGCTGAATTTGAGCAGCTGTTCTGATTTTGATTTAGACTATATGGTGACATTGTTGAAAATCCGGGTAATTTCTCCTGCATTCAGCACATAGGTTGTTTGCTACCAGCCTCTCAACATTTCGAAACCACTCCTGTGATAGTTTTTCCCATGGAGGCTTTTTTTCTCTGTACATCAAATTAAGGCTTAGATAGTTGAACAGTTGTGATAGTTGCACATCACAGTGTAGATAGATTACATTCTCTTCTTTCCAACAAGCTCAGGCATTCAATGCCAGCACAACCTGGCTGCTTAACAGAAGCCAACTCATTCATCTGCTCGACGTCTCATTCGAATGTCTGCCCTGTCAACTTTCGATGGTACTTTCTGTGCCTACCATGGTGACCACGGGTAACGGGGAATCAGGGTTCGATTCCGGAGAGGGAGCCTGAGAAACGGCTACCACATCCAAGGAAGGCAGCAGGCGCGCAAATTACCCACTCCCGACTCGGGGAGGTAGTGACGAAAAATAACAATACAGGACTCTTTCGAGGCCCTGTAATTGGAATGAGCATAGCTGCCGGAGGTGTTGGAATGGAAAGAAAGCAGCCGTGTGACTTAGCCCCTGGTGCACTTGGTTGTTGCGGGAGGCGCTTCTATGGTATCGGATGGGGATTTCTTCCGCCTTGAAGGGCCTCAGCTGGCTGCTGCTCGAGTTGTCGGTTCCTTCGCCAGCGGGAGTGCTCCAATCCGATGCGTGGGAGTGGCCTGATTGATTTGGGTGCGTGGTCCACAACCCCTACTATTGGCGCGTTGCAGAAAGAACACTGGGTAGGCTAGAGTGTTAGACTCACTACCCCCCATTTATCATTAAGTGCAAGATACTGCCGGGTAGGTTAGGGTGTAAGACCCACTGCCCCATCCAGTTGGTCGGAATGGCGTCGCCAGTTGTTACAAGCCTTGGGATGTTGCCTGCCCGAGCCTCTACTCCTAGTAGGCGTACGTCCCCTGGTAAGTGCAACCGTGTTATCCTTCGAAGGTCGGGTTGTTGGTCCTCTGATCGGCCGCCGACAGGAATGTCTGGGCCGGTTAGGAGGACCAACAGATGGTTGAA